>NC_090932.1:406930019-407197519 GCF_040938575.1 Ambystoma mexicanum
ATAAAAAGGTTATCTGGGTGTGATTGGGGTCGTGTACAAAAGTGAGGCCAGGGCAATGATGTTTATATTATATGAAAGTGATTGGAATAGAGTCCACATACACAATGATGCACTCAGCATTCTACGCAGATTTACCAGGATCTTCTTTATTTATTTGTTGTTCGATGTATTCATTGCAGCCAGGGACTTGCAGAGGTGAACTATCACTGCTGGATACACCAAAATGGCCTGCTCCATGACAAGCAAAATGGATCTAGCCCCAGGTGCATCATAGATCGCAAACTGTGCACTAACGTGCTGCACTAATGCAATAGCATTGGACCCTTCCTTTCAGCTGGCACATAGATGGGCTAAGGCTGGAGGTTGTCAATTGTTATATTTACTTAGGATGACCCATTCGCACCTATCCTGTGACATCATACTACAAAGGGTCGACTTGTGCAAAAGTAGTGGGGCGCTGGCAAATCATAAAACATGTCTTCAACCAGAAATGTGGGGGCTCTGTTGAAGCCTTGCATGAGGTCTTTATTAAGAGTGTGGTTCCCTGCATATTATATGCCTTGAAAACTCTATCTGAGAGGCACATAGGGTGGCTCGGGGTATTGTAGGGGAAACAGATTCATACCATCCTGGGACTACCTAGCCCAGTCCAGGTGGAAGCAGTCCGTCTGGAATTGGGGCTGACATCTCTCCTTATGCTCTGGAAGATTGCAATTTGCAAGTTGTACGTTAATTTCCAGATCTTGGAAGAGCATAGTGGTACCCTAATGTCTATCATGGCTGCCTATGTAAATGCAAAGGGGAACAAGATTCACGGGAAGGCAATTAAATCAGGCATATAGAGAACTTGCGTTGAAAGTTCACCAATACTTAGATGAATTGGGCCGTGCTATACCGAGTGGAAATGAGGTGGGTGTATTTTGGAAAAAGCTCAAGACCAATGCATTTGATTGGGATAGAGTGCAAAATATAGACGCATTAAGTATGACAAAGCGATACCTAGCGTACACCAGACAGGCTCATTTCCCAGTTGTCCCTAGAAGTTATTTAACTTAGTTTTGCTGTCCTAGTTTGCATCACTGTATCATCTACATACGCCTAAACATCTTGCCTGTATTAGAATACACTGGGGCGTGGTGGGGTATTGTCAATTATGCACTCTTAAACTCATAACAACAAGACGCCATCTTGACGGAAGCCATGAATAAGGAGTGGATTATTGGAAGGGGTATAGAGATTTTTGCAGCTCGGAGAGCACCATTCAAAATGATAAGTACTCTCCGAGCCGAATCGATTGTTATGACTGCCGCGGTTCATTATATATGGGTAATTGCTCAAAAAAGAATAATTGTCAATTGATGTTAAATAGAAGTGGGAGACGAAAATATAACTCAATTATTGTTTAAATTGTGGATGTAACAATCTATTCTTAGAACTGGTATTGTCTATGTAAAGGCCACTTGATTTAAATCCACTCTTATTGCCAAATGAATGGCATTTTTATATGTTTCTAATTGTACATTGTAATCTTATGTATATGAAGTTATTGTTATCATATGTTCTTTTAAAATCTTAATTTGGTTTTACCGGTGCAAAAAGCTTTTTTAGCTATATGTACGTAAATAAAAAAAAATGCAATAACGTGCACAAATTTGTTGAATTTGACTATTTCTCGCAAATATAGATTGTGTCTCTCTTAAACGCAAGTTGTACATTTTACTATTTGTGGGTTCGACGGACTAAGTCGTGAACATTTTGATTTTAGTCGTTTTCCAGGATTCAAAGCAAAACGCATTTTGGAAATTGTAACTGGGTTGTTTCATATATAGAGTGGTCTCAGCCCGTTTGATTGTTAACATTGGTCCCATGTTAAGTGAATCTTAAGAGTATCCGGAGCCTGCTCCATTTGTTTCTATTTTACTAAGTTAATCATAATTTAAAATGGACATACATGGCCCCATCAGGAGGTCCACTCACAATCTTCTGCTAAACCCACAAGGGGTCCTAAACACACCCTCCCTGTTTGAGAACCTCGATATATAGCAGTGAACCCAAATTGTACTGATTTATGACAGCCCATCTGCACTAGATTTCCTTCGCAGAGCCAAGGCCGCATTCCACACACAGAGGGAATGTTCCGGATTGACTAATACATTGCTCGGCTTGTTTGATAATCAGGCTCCTTGACACAGACACAGCGTTCGCCTGCTAATCTCTCCTGTTGCTGTTTTCCCTCTGTACATCATCATGTTAGCTCCCCCGGGTTCACTTAATGAAAAGGTGAGCTACAGTGAATCATGCAGCAGGCTCCATCAATCCACGCCGAGCAACAATACACCTTGTGTGCCATTGCCAGTGAAAGCAGCTTATCTTAACCGCACCAGGGGCGGCCATGTTTTAAGGAGCTATGTACATTATTTGACTGACTCGATCATATCAAATAGAAGGACATGGTTGCTGACATATAAAATGCTATTTTATTTTTCTTTTCAAGAGATTTTGATTAGTGTCAGGTTGTCTTTTTTGTTTATGAGTTAAGTCTTTTATTGTGTAGAGGGGAACTTGATTAAGGTGGTCAGTTCCTCTCTGGAGGTAGGACAGTTTTGGGCTGTAGCCTTTCTTTCCCAATGTGCAGTTATGTTAGGTGAAGAATGTGGGAGGGCTTAATGCTTTCTTTCCCAGTATGAAGCTGTGTTGGATAAGCAGCAGTTTTAGATCTGCAAACTCTTACATTCTGCATGCAACATTTCAAAGCATCCAAAAAGGAACAATGGTTGTTAACCTTCTGTGAGCTTTTATGATGCTCTGTTCCACCAGTCAGTAGTGTGGCCAAATGACAGAGCAATGTGGTATGTCTTCAAGGACTTCTTTTTCGAGCATGCATCACTTGAGGGAACACTACAGTTCAATACTTGCTCCCACTCAAGACCCATACATCAGGTGGGCAACATTTCACACAGAGCTTGTCAACTTCAAACTGTGATGTGAACGATCAAGGTGCTTAGGGTGTCTCAGTCCACAACCTGAGCTTTACTTATTTTGAACCAGGGATTGTGTCTCCTCTGTCCAGGGGCGACACCAGCGCCAGGCTTTGGAAGCATGGAACCCTCCCATTTTGAGCAGTTTGGAGTTAGAAGGCAACATGTAACATTGTCTTCGAATGTAACCTGATATGTTTTTAATGTAATTAAGAATCTGAAAATTCCTTGTAATGCGCCTAGATACCTCCGGGTTTAGAGTGCTCTATAAATAAACAAACAAACACTCTACCAGCAGCCTATCAAATTCCTCTAGATTTAAAAACTCTGATTCAGCCCCCAAATGTTTGTGGCTGGCTCCACCACTGTCTCATTCTCTTCCTCCTTCTCTTCCTCTTTCTCTGTCTCTTGTTCTCTCTCTCTTGCCCTCTTACTTTCTCTCTCTTGCCCTCTTGCTCTCTCTCTCTCCCCCCCTCTCTCTTTCTTCCTCTCTCTCTCTTTCTGTCTCTTTCTCTCTCTTCTACCACTTTTTACAACTCACGGTCCCAGAAAGTCAGCAATCTGTGCATACAGCCTGTCGAATGCAGTACTGTGTTTGAACAATGTAATTCAAGCACCCAATCACATTAATCAGTGGAATTTCCATGACCACCAGAGGTTCTGCATCCCTGTCCCTTATCTTTGATTCAGTATCCACTGGCTGCGCATGTAGTGTTCCAGTAAACCGACCTACACTGCACTGGAGTGAACTGGTGCAAGGTATTTCAGGATTCGAAGTTCTTTTACCCAGCTTTACATCTTTGACACTGCGAGATTCTCTCACCCTCGCCTTTCTTTGAGTTTTCTAGCTTGGCTTCTCTGTTTATGCAAAGAGACTCTATGCTTCATAGGATGGTGTGGTGGCCAGGGGAGGACTGGAAACCTTTTGCCTGGGGGGGGCAGGTTTATTTTTCTGGCCAATTTTGTAATGACTCAAGCCCACAGCGCAGTGGCTGCTACTTCCAGAACAAGTAACCTCAATACCAACCTATCTCCTTCCCACAAATTCTCAAGGATATATATAGTAATTGTATGCAACATATGTTTCAGTTATGTTTGTGCTTTTTTAGAGACCATGACCCCAGGAAATTCTCCTACTCTCAAAACATAGTAAATTATTTCACCAGGATAATATAATTGGTAAAATGGGCTTTGAGAACAGTTTTCAGTGATATTATATGATAGGTTATTTATAACGTGCTTAAAACCCAGAGGTTTCGAAGCACGGACACAGGAATCGAATCGAACCTGCGTTGTCTTGCTTCCAAGGCAAGCATGTTCACGTTGATCTATCCTCCTTGAGTGTGTTGCAGTTTGTCATTTGACAGCAGGTTACATCTCCTCTCACCCCATCCTTAGTTTCAGACCACTGTAAAGAGGTGGCAAAGCTAAAGAATTCACTGGAAGAGCAAAGCCATTTCATGAACCAGAGGGTCTTGGTTTTCCTTTCAGAGCCAAACATGACCTGTCATGGCAAATGCCCCATGCATGAGTTCCTGCCTCCCCAGCCCACAAAACATACCCATATCAACACCCTTTGTACCCACCCCTGCAACGTAAGACATTAAATTGTAATCCTGCCACTTCGCCAGTTTGCTGAACATAAATTGGTAAAATTATAATTATTAATAGAGTAAAACTATAGAGTATAAACCCGTATGAGTGAGGCTTTCTCTACATATAGTTAAGGAAAATAAGGCACATTGTTGAAAAGTGATTTGCTCAGAATCACATAATGTATGAAGTGTGGAAGGTGGGAATTTGAGCCCTGTCTTCCTGGTTCCACAGTTTGCAATTCAGAAACCAGGGGAGACTGCATCTTCTCCTATGCCATCTTCAATATTAAAAACAAAACAAAAGCTTTCTGCAAAGCTGTTATTCAAGTACTAAACGTGTATTCTGTTCAATAAATCTGGATTCAAGGCACCAATGTATCCTGTTAGGTTATGCTATGTTAAAGGATATTTATACAGCGCACTATCACCATCTGAGTAGTCCACTGTCACTCTGGTGAATCTGAAAATTTAAGAGGGTAGAATCGGTTAGTAGGGTGTAGCGGGATAAAGATAGAGCCAGATTTGTGATATCCTGTTTGCAGCTTCAGTTCGGTTAACACTATTCGCTGAGCATGGTTGTGGTTTCCGGATCTGTGGGCTCCCATGTGCTGTTGTGTGAGACTGTGTGGTTTGTTGTGTTGTTGCAGTGTAGTGAAGTGCAGGAGAGTGGTTGTGTTTGTTTAGGGTTTGAAAGGCATGTGTCACCCGTTGAGGATTAAGCGGATGGGTTAGTGGGGTTATCTCGTTCTTCCCAGCATCTTGATTTGGGTTTCTTTCGCCCTGCTGTCTGCTGGGGCATACCTGTGTTCTTTGTTTGCCTGAGGCTGTCTAGTGATATGTGGGAGGGACAGGAGGTGAGGGGCTCCCCCACCCAGGGTTGAGATTGCTAACATATGGCTTGCTCTTTGGTTGTAAGAGGGCTCTGCCTAGCATCATCTCCCTGAGCTCCTAATGCGTGGTCCCCTTCCTATGAATTCTAAGTGCTCTCTGGCCTGTCCGGTCTGTGTTAGGGTTTAATGCTCATTTGTCTCTAGCAACAGTTATCAGTCCCTTGGGTTTAGCCTAGCGAGGGAATTTGGCTTTGTAGGGGTGATTCCTGGGGTTTTATTTATTTATTTTCCATTGATTTATTCTGGCTCTATGGCGAAGAGCTAGGTTTTGAGTAGTTTCCTGAATTTTAGATGGACCTTTGTATTTCATATGTCTTTCGGAAGGGTGTTTCAAGTTTTTGCTGCCAGGTGAGAAAAGGAGGATCCCCCTAGCTTTTTTCCTTGTGTAAGGTTTTGCTTCTAGGCGGATGTCATTGCTTGATCTGAGTATACTTGTCGGTCAGTAAATCGTTATTTTCTTTTGAAGGAATTCCGCTCCTTGGCCATGGATTGCTATGTGCGTTATACACATTGTTTTGAACGTGATTCGTTGTTTGATTGGAAACCAGTGTAACATTTTTAGCGCTGAGATGAAGTGGTTTCTTTGTGATATTTTGAGGAGCAAATCCTCAATTGAGCAATATCCTGAGGCACATACATCTGAGAAACAGACTAAGAGTATAATTATAATGAAAAAGTACTACAATTAAAATCTTATCTTTACAATTGTGCGTATGTTCAAAGCACCCAGTCACACTATAATGCATCCTGAAAACAAATGAGAAGTAATTATTGAAACATATGTTCATGAACCAAGTATGCATAATTTGGTCAGAAAAAAGGAAGTGGTTAATCCAGTCCCACAATTAGGTACAGTGGCATGCACGTGAGACACAGATCGCAACAACAGTGAACCTGCTGACCTACCATTCCAGATGTGTACCTCTGTCTCATTTACCCTTTTGTCCTTACAGATCAACATTGTGTGTCCTTCCCTTGAACCACATTCTCAATGCCCCCTGTTTCGTACAATTAACTTTCAGACTTCCGTTCCCCTTGCTCCATCCTTTAACTAGTAACTTAATCCCCTTCCCTTATCTTGCACACACCACATTCCCTTGCACCCATTGATCAGTCACCAATTCCTTGCCACATACACCCTTTAATTGTTCATTAGTCCAAGCACATTCCTTGCCTCTCACCACCTTCCATTGCCCTGGTTTATAGTTAGACAGTAGACCACCTTGATTTTCCAGTCAGCCTCTGCGAGACAAAATAAGAAGCCATGATTGGAGTTTTGCCTGTAATTGTGGCTATGTGGTCTGTATTAGATAAATGCAGATAAAAAAATGAGTGGGGTCGTGGCTTTTTTTGTGCTCCCAAGTTGTGCTTTCATAGAAAGTTGGCTGCATATTTCAACTCATGGAAGCAGAGAGAATTGCAAGTGGAATACACGTTGGACCTGGTGATGGAGAGAGAACAAGAGAGGCATATTATACTTATGCAATTTTTCAAATGATGGTTCACTCTGTGTGTATGTTTCATTTTATGTGACTGGGGTAATGTGTTTGAGTGTATTTGTGACAGTGTAAAGCGTAGGTAGAAGGATGTATTTGTGTTCATATGACTTTGTATCTACATATCTGAATCTAGTGTTGATTTGCATGTGTTTCCTTTGTTGGTCACATAAAAGAAGAGTATTCTGGACAAGACAATGAAAAACGATCACAGACTTACAAGATCATTCAGAGTTTGGTGGTAACAGTAAAATCGTCAGTATTTGGAAAACACTGTTGATTCGACCATCCACCCAACTTAGGGTTTGATTAAATGCTGTTGGTGGTATTCCATGTGAATACCGGCTGTGGTATTTAAAGCAGACCTTTTGCAGAATATCCAGCTAATTGACGTCCAGACTGTCCCCTTATGTTTTAAATCATTCTTTTCACTGTACGGAACCAAAGTACATGCACTTCAATTCAATAGAGTGAAAAAGGTTTTAACAAAGTACCATGCTGAATGGATACAAAGGTGGGCATCTCTGATTACTTCCTCTCATCACCATACCCATATAATGCATAAAAGGGACATAGATAAACCTTTTTGCTTAAAAAAACAATCCTGAATATCACCAGAAGTGATATGAGCCAATACTGTACATAATGCATTTCTCCCTTCAAATTGATGCTAACAATGGTTGAATAAATGTTAAAAACAACTTTTTTACATTACCGCCATCTGAGGTGGTGTGTCTGAAATAGCACTGTAGACATTCCAGAAATACCACCTCTGCTGGTGGAAAATTTTGAGTAGAGTGGATTTTTAAAAATACCACCGTCAGAGCTGGTAACCGCCTTCGGCAGTATTAAAAAATCTGCCCAACTGTGAATGACCCCGTTTGTTTGTATTCTTCCAATAATTAATACCAGACTATTACACCTTTCTATGTGTGTTTTTCAACTGTGTCCAAAGTAAGTACCACAAACAGTCCAATAGCCATTACGATAACTATTATATAAGTAACATTCAGGGGTGCTATTCAGGGTGGTGTTAAAACACGTTTTGTGTGGTCACACTGGTGTGATCAAGAAATTCACCAGAACATAGGGAAACATTCATACAGAATCAAACTGAGGACAAACTCTAATAAGAAATGCACCATTACTTCCTTAGCAAGTAGGAGTTGTGATAAGCTGCTGTGGATTGTAACAGACCAATGGCGTATGGGGAACAGTGGTGCCAACATTACCATCCTTGGTCACAGAATCTGTTATTTAAATGCACACACTGCTGCCGGGCAGCATGAGCATAACCCTGCAACATAGACTGTCCTCACTCACTGTGGATGCCCATGTCTGGGGGCCACGCAGGTACATCTGCAACATGACTGAAATCAAGACGAATGCCTCTCCCCATTCACACAGAATCTGAGCAGGCTTTGCAGCACTCCGTTCCTTTGTGGCAGGCTATATTCTGATGGATTCTGTCTTTTTCAATATTTGTTTTATGTTCTGGAGCTCTGGCCTATAGGGCAACAGCCCAGCCACTGTGGAGGGCAATTTCCCTCTTTTCACCCTTGCCAGTCTGCCCCTGGTGGTGGCTGTGGATAGCCTCTTGTTATGCTTTACACCTCTCCTTCTAGCAAAGCAGTTACTCCCTATCCATGTGTCTGTTTGTTTCCTCCAATGTGGTGTTGCATACCAACGCTGTTTGCACACGTATTCAGATGATTGTCTGAGGTTCCTGCCCCAATATGCAGCATTTGCTCTTTTATACCCAGTAAAAGACTGCTTCAGTGTCTTTTGTGGAGTTAGCTTACTCTGTGAACATTGAGGCCCAGGGATCCTTTGTTTTGAGAAGATCATGGACAAACTCTCATGGTCAGCATCCTCACAAGAGGTGGAACCGTGCCACGTGTTTCTACTCTTCACCTTGTCATGATCGGTTGTCCTCAAGACCACCTTTCGGGTTAGATGATCATAGACAGTTAAGAAAGACTCAGCTGGCATTGTCCCATAGTCTGAGTTATTCATCAAAATAATCTTCATAAAATAAGACATTGGGCCTCATTACGACCCTGGCTCTCAGGGAATGAAGGGGGCCAGTACGGGACCGGCCCCCTTCATTCTGTTAGGGTCAATTGCTAGGTTCCCTTTGCGCGACCCGGATAAGACGTCTGGTAAAACCAGATGTCTTTTCCAGGTCCCGAGAGGGGAAGAGGGAGGTAACAACGGGACACTTGTAATGTACCCGTTGTTACCTTCATCCCCATTCCCATTGAGCCCTATGGGGGCTCAAATGGGAATGGCGAATGGTTCCTGCAAGGAGGAATTACCAGGTCTTCCTATGTCGGAATGACCCGGTTATTCCTCATTGCAGGAACCCGGTAATGGAGTCCGGTTGGGAGAGAGCCATGGAGCTAATAGCTCTATGGCTGCCTCCAAACTCATAATGAGGCCCATTGGGTTAGTGCAAGTGATTTTCTAAGTGGTCTGCCAGAAAGAGAATGCCAAGTCAATTCGAAAAGAGTCATTCCAAGAGAGCCAGAAGCACATTGTAATACAGAAAGGGGCTTTTAGGCCATTAGACGCCTAAAGGGGCACACACGCTAGGAAAACCTGAAAAGAAGAAGCAGATTGCATAATCTATGAAGACGCATTAACCGGTATACTAGTTGTGACTTTTGTAAAGGCATTGCATAAACTTTTGCCTATCGCTCACCATTTGCCAGCTATAGCTGGTATATACTCACATCGTTGGGCAGGTTATGTGAGACTGGGGTGGGAAGTGAACATAAAAATCCACAGCTCACTTGCCAGCTCCTGTGCACCACCATCTTATATATTTTAGGGCACACTCTGCTCTCCCTCTGCCCCAAGGAGCACACCCCCTACAGAACTCCATATTGTTTCAATCTTTTTTCAATACTGCAACGTTCTGCAATACAGAACACAGACACAATGAATCACTCGTCATGCTGCACACGTTTGTCAGGTTATACATTATTTTTCTTTTTGTTAGGTGTATCAATTGCAGATGCCCGGAGAGTCAGCAGAGGTGAACTACCAGTTCTAGATTCGCCAACATGGCCTGCTCTGTTACTTTCAACCTAGAGCCACAAGCAGCACAGAAACAGCCACCATCCAGGTCATGGATGATGCTCCCCAAATCATGGCTAAAAGTGAAACCTGTTCCTGGTCCTCCTGGACATCTCTGCCACAGTTGGCATGGCCGGCCACTTCACACTAACAAAGCCTATTCACAGACAGAATAAGGTTCACCGGCACAGTGCTCAACTGGTAATCCTACTACCTAAGGGGCAGATACGAAACAGTCCAGATGGATAAATTCAGATCCAACCATTGGCTAGTCACCTGTGGACTCTCAAAGAGTTAAATAATCTACCCAGTGATCTTCAATCTCTACATGAAACCACTTGGGCCGCCTTTCAATGAAACTAGTATCCAATTTCACTGATATGCCAACGATACTCAATTGTACAAAATGTAAGATCCCACGACTGAAAACCAACGTGGCAAAATAACCTGTATATTTAGTGTGGACCCCCTGCTCTAAGTGCTTATCCAGACAGAGCTTCACCTACTGATACCAGCCTACAATGCAGATATTCATGTCAGGGTTTCTGTCTGTAACTTTGTTCGAGAATCGTCTAGCATTTAAGTGCTGGACTCTCCGTCTGGTCAGTACAGTCTGATATGAAAATGGACATTTGTACTTGTGAGATGCACAATGAGATTTTAAAAAAAAGTGGTTGGGGTACCTCCGGACTGAGAACATGTTATTTGGTTTTGGACATTCCCAGTAGAGGTGCTCTGAGTATTTTGCAATTTTGAAAGCTTGGAATTTTATGCTCAGTTTGAAAGATAATTGAGGTTTGGATCTCCTGCTCTCTGTAGCGTAGAGAGACACAACTACAACTCATTGACAAGGCCTATCAATACAGAAACATGTGTCTGGGGTTTCTGTTGGTGCTCTTGCTCAGGGAATTATCTAGCATTTCGAAGCTTGGCTGTCCTTGTGGATAGGCTCGGGCTGATATGTAAATGGATATCTCTACTCTCTGAAAGGTACAGTGAATGTAAACGTGGTTGTAGTCCTTCTTGGTGGGAACAACAACATGATTGAGTGATGTATTCTCAAGGAACACCATCTGCTTTTACATTCAAGCAAGTTTAAAGTGCAATAATTTTCTGTGCTGCATTTCCATGTTTAACCACATTGACTACTTTCTTGTAAACTTCCAAAATTGTAAATGTCATGGTCCCTACCCCCAACCATCATAGGCAAGTTAGTCTTCTTCTGGGAGCCAAGTTAGGGTCTCCTATTATGGCCTCAAAGGCCTTGCCACCTTGCCAAAGACTCTCCTGGAGTCAGTTCTGGCGACTCTGGCGCCAGGCTCATGCTTAACATGAAGGTAATATGGGGGCCTGGACTTCGTAATGGGCTGGTCCAACATGGAGGCTCCCACATAGCTCAGTTCCCAGAACTGAGCCATGCAGTCTAGTGTTTTGGGTGTGGTCGGGCCTTGGAGTTCCTAGGGCTATATAAGCCACGCCCAAAAGAGGAACACGCTTCGCGTTACTCTGCGGTTAGCAGTGTGACGCTCACCGTGTCCAGCTCACCGTGTCCAGCTTTACCTCCTGAATTCCTTACCTGCTGAATCCTGGAATCACGCACCCTGAAAGAACAAAAACATGATTACTACAGCACTTACCTGTGAGTAGCATCCTGTCTTCGGTCCATCTATTACCCGGTCCAGAGAACACCAGCATCTAAGCGCTGCATCCTTCTCTGGAACACAGCAACCTGGAAAGGAGAGAGAGAAAGAACAGCATTAGTGAGCACCGAATCATTCCTTTTAAGGAAGCACAAGACGCTTACTTGATTCGAACATCTCGTGGTCGGCATCCATTCTGGAACATCACAGCAACCTGCAAGCAAGACAAGAAACACAGGTTAGCACAAGAGAGGCAGATCATTGCCACGCACCGCACACTATTTTCGGAATAACGCTGCGCAACATGCATTCGCTCACCAATTCATGCTCCACGCCGATCCGCATGGTAACACCAAAATCACTTTCCACACCTAGAGGAAAGAAAACAGAGACATTAGCAAATGAATAAGGAGAAAGACATAAAGAAGATAGACTGAAATATCAAAACTGTGAAGAAGCAACCTACCTTAACAAAGTTGGAGTCACAGCAGGACTGGACTCGCACAGGGCTCGCACCAGTGAAGTAACTCGGTCGTAACACGCCTGCTCAATCTATGTGCCCCTGCATTGAGAAGCAGGACGGAGAGCGCATCATACAAAAAATCAAGACGAGGACAGATCTGAGGGAAGGTCTGGATTTCAAGGCAGGCGGCGGGAACAATTCTGGTCTGGTTTTCAAGGGAGGCAGCAAGGAACAATTCAGTTTGAACCCAACACTCCTGTATTGCAGGCCCAACTCTCTGAAGCATTACCAAGTGAAGAGGTTTGAGAGGGAGTGAAGGGTCCAGCCAGGCTGAGTGGCGTCCCCCTGGATACCAGGTGAGTGTTACAGTAAACATCTAAAATGTTGCTTCAGAAAATTCATCACCAGTCCCTTCAATGACAAGATGAATAATTTATGGTACTAACAATATATGATGTACATGCATTGTAAAAAAGCTAATCTTTCATCTTGTTCCCACGTTCCCATCAACAGTCCCATTGGGAAACCTTTGGAACAATGTTTAGCATTATAGCTTCTATATATAAAAATTCTGCTTTGGTTCTTTCAGCCTTGATGGTATAAATATGGTGAACAAGTTCTTCATCACTTTCAGGTGCAAGTTATACTCAAGATACTCCGGGAAGATATATTCTCAATACATTGTTTTCTTTCGCAACACCCTCAATGTTGGGGTTGTTTTAGTTATCATACTTCAGACAAACACCCCTGGAGAAGGCCCCATACTTTGTTACAGACTGAAACATGCAGTGATTAATATACAGCTTTCTTTACTTTTATTTTCATTAGTATCAAGATTGAGTCTGATCATCAATTGCATCTTTGTATGTATACATTCTATGGCTTTGGTATGTTTATATATGGTGTTACTCTGATATGTTTTCATCATTAAAACACCTTTTATATTCATTTGCTTGGGGTTTTGAATCTGGTGACATAGTGAGAATTGGGAATATGCCTTTTATTTGTTAGATGCACAAATTGTCCTACAGGGTCTCAAGTTGTTGTTTTGAAAATAAACAAAAACTACATGCTGCCTAGTGTGTTATCTATCAATTTATATTTGCTTCAAAATGTTACATTTGTGGCTTTTTCTTTATTCATATCTGTTCATATCAACTTGTGATTTAGTGCCCTGGTACATTTCTATTTAGACGCCACAGTTTCAAATACACATAGTGCTTTCTTCCTTCCAATACAGAAGCATAATGCAAGGGACCCATGCCCAGGTGGCAGCTGTTTGCATGCTTCTGATGAAGACTGCAAAATGTGAGAACATGAGGAATGTAACTCATTGGATTTATGTATTACAGTATTCAATCAATACAGGTTTATTTCAACAAAAAAAGAGCCTTAAAAGCAACACAGCCAAAGCACACCACATATAAAACAATGTAAAGTGCAAATGTGCCATACATAAACACTCCAAAATTAAGATAGAAACTTGACTGAAAAAGCTTAACTTCATAGAATTCATATAACAAAATTCAACAGGCTAGAAATCATCACTAAACAGCTTCAATGGAATAAATATAAAAGAGAGAAAGCTCTCTCCATTGAAATGCGTAATTTCAGGATTCTCAGTTAATAGGCCACCGTTTCTGTACACAAGGTAAAATCATAATCAAATCGAGTAGCAGCTGTATTAATTAAAAACTGTTGAAGAGTTGACCAAGACTTCTCCAAAAAAAAAAAAAATTGATTCAATTTCATCTGAGGTCTGGGTACTTTTTACAAAATGTAGGGCCTCCTTCGTACATCAAGTGTTACTTAAAATAAAGAGAGGATTGAGAAACTGCTTTCTGGGTCATTGGTATAGAGGGCATATTAATAAAAAGTGACAAATGTCTTCCTCCCAATTTACACAAAGAGGGCAAAAGAGCTCGGAGCTAGAGAGCCCATCCTCATGAGGATCATAAGGATTTCCGTGTTTCTCTTGCAAGGAAGGTCAATGTATGGCTCTAAATCTAGCGATGTTTAATTCTCAGGCACTCTGGGGTTAACTTCCTTTGACACAATGGGCCTCATTACACGTTAGGCGGTAAGGGAATAACGGTATCGCTAAATTCCCTAGCTAATCACGAACCGGACTGGCCGCTATTAGTGGCACCGCTAAGAACGGTAGCACTAATAGCGGCCAGTCCGTGGGCGCGCGACCCCTCATGTCGGAAATAGCGGCATGGCGCTAATAGCACGCCATTACAAGGCATGCAGACATGCTAATAGCGGCATGGTATTGACCGAAGAAGCCCATACCGGCAAGGAGGAAATACTGGTATCGCGAACCACACGTTAAGAGAGCTGAGTAGTGTCCCCACCTGCCACAGGTGGCCACAACACCACAGGTGGAGGCAATGGAGACTGGGGCAGCACAAAAGGAACACACCACACCCCTTCCCACACCCCTTGCAACACCAAGATGGTTCCAATACTTGCAGCATTACATGGGCTGGAGGACATGATTGCATTGCAGCACCAACAACAACAGGCAGCACAGAGGAGATGCAGGGGGAGGAGTATGGCGATACTGGCCCAGCAAGCCACACCATTGACCCAGTCATACCACAGAGGCAGCCAGCAATCCCCAGGATTCTAGCCATTCCATTCAACCTAACCCCTGAGCAGATACACACCCTGTGCCGCCTGGACCGGGATACCATCACCACCATGGTGGACATGAATCACAACGACATAGTGAGCCACATACACATCCGTACTGCCATCCCCCCTCTACTGAAGGTGGTAACTGTGCTCCACTACCTGGCCACAGGCACCTACCAGCATACGGTAGTGCAGATGCATGGCATTTCATAACCAGTATTCACACGCACGCTGACCCAGGTGCTCAATGCCCCCCTGAAGCACACCAGTGAACACATATCCCTGCCACGGACAGCCCGGGAGATCTCCAACAACAACTTTGGCATCTATTCACTTGCATGCATCCCAAGTAGCATCGGGGCAATCGACTGTACCCATGTGGAAATGATGCCCGCACATCACAATGAGGCTGTCTACTGAAACAGAAAGCATTACTACTCCATCAATGTCCAAATAGTATGTGACTCAAAAAAGAGAACAACAGTCGTGACCGATACCTCTGATCAACCCATGAATCAATGGTCATGCGGAACCCAATGATACCATGCAAACACGGAGCGTCATGCTGGACAAAGTTTGTGGCTACTTGGTGAGTATCAGGGCAGGCACATGGCAGTGCGATGTGGGGTGTGTTTGGGGGGGAGAGATGCATACTCCAACTGGTTGTGGACTGTCGTCCGTACAATAAAGGGACATACAGATGTACGGCAATGTCCGCCAACGCAGCACACAATGGAGAGGACACGAAACCACATGCAAGTAGTAAAATGCACAACAAAGGCATCAATCCATAACACAATACATGACACATCTATCCACATGCACATTGCACATCATACCATACCCTACATGACACAAAGCTACTACATGCAGCCAATATGCATAATGTAAATGTGCATTGAACAACATCACAACAGATATGTACCCTTGAGTGCATGCAAAGGGATCACCTGTAGCCATTGTACAGAACCACACCCATACACCACTACTGATGTGCCGCTCCACAGCATGAGGACATTGGAATCATAATGCCAGTACACTAGCAGTGTCGTACAAAGGTTGCCTGGGCCCAGGAACACCTAGGACCTATCCACACCCAGGACATTGGAAATACTGCCGGAGGCATGCATGGTGCACGTCCACTTTCAGGGACTAGCTTACCTTCTCACATTGCAGTTACACTGATCGTCCCCATGCATGCTGGGAATCGTGGATGCTAATCAGAATGCTAACAGAATTAGTGTGAAATGTCCAGGTTGCAATTGAGGTGACCAGTAACAAGGCCCCATTGTTCCAGCCATGCAGGTGATGCTGGCTATCCCCTGAAGAGTTGGCTCCTTACCCCTATACGGAACCCACAGAACAGGCAAGAAGAGGAATGGAACCTTGCACAGAACCGTACCCGCGTCGTGATTGAGCAGGCATTTGGCCTTCTGAAGACACGGCTCCGGTGCCTAAGCTGGCCGGGTGAGGCTCTCCTGTACGGCCATGACAAAGTGCCGAAGACAACCATGGCATGTGTCATGCAGCACAATATGTGTATCAGACGGAATGTGTCTATGCCCCCTGACATTGACAAGCAACCACCTGATGAAGATGATGTTGATGGGGATGAGGATGGGGGAAATGGGCCACCAGGTCATGCAAGTGGCGATGGCCAGGAGGCACACGATGTGCATCAGCATCTGATTTATCAAATATTCTGAGAGACAAGGGTCAACTATTTTGGATGGAGATGGGTATTGTTGCCCTGCTGTATGTGGTGAGGCGCACAATGGACCCTGTCCCCAATAAAGTACACATGCACAATGAAGAAGACCAAGCCTGTGTCTCAACTTGTCAACAGTGTATTATGATTAATTTGTGAACAAAAAGTGCATTGCCCCAACTGTGCAAACACCCTTTCCCCCCTCCCCCTACAACACTCCCAAAAACACCCTTTCCCGCCTCGCCCCACAACACTCCCAAAAACACCCTTTCCCCCCTCCCCCACAAAACTCCCAAAAACACCCTTCCCCCCTCCCCCCAAAACACCCCCATGTGTGGCTTGTAGTGCGTAGGTGTCCTGCTGCACATGTGCCAGCTAGTTCTTACTGGCCCTACTTCTCATGGCCTCCACCGCCATTGGGAGGTTGGGATGGCGTGCGCCTCATGGTGCGCAAGGAGCGGCGACGGGGCCTTGTCTGACGAGAACTCGCAGAGGAGGAGGTGCCCGGTTGATCCTGTGGTGGGGGGATATTGTCGCTCCATAGTGCCCGCTATGCGTGTGAGGACCTGCCTCAGTTGGGCCATCCCCTCGCATAGCCTGGTTGTGCAGGCCTCCATGCCCTCTCTTGTCTGGCTTGCATTCGACCTAACCTCCTCCCTCAGATGGGCAGCCTCTTCCACATACTGGCCAACCAGCGCTGTTATTTCCACCTGCCTCTGGCTGATGGCTGACAGGTCATGGCGACTGCGTCCAGCTCTTGGGGTGGCTGCTGCGCCGTGGTCCATGCCTCGGCCATCAGGTGAGGACACCTGAGGGCTCCAGCTCTTCCACAGTGTCGTTTGCAGATTGTCCATGGCTACTTGATTGCGATGGTGGCCGTGGGCTTGGCTCAATGGAGGGCTGGGGGTCTGCCTTTGCATTTCAAGATCAATGGTCTCCTCAACGTCCGACATCGGCACAGTGGCTGCTGCCTCACCAGTGGAACTGGTGGCAGCAGAGAGCGGGCCCTCCGTGCTTGTTCCCAATGACGGGGGGAACACTTCCGTGGGTGCAGCTATTGTAGCAGCCGTGGCTTCAGGCCGTGTTGAACTGGTGCTCTTGCTGCCTTTACCCCTCTGCTGGTGCTCACTCCTCCCGGTGCCCCTTGAGGTGGTGGCGGTGTCCCCTGTCTCCTGTGTCCTGGGCTTTTTCTTGGCTGGGGGAGCATGTGTCACAGTGCCCTGCTCATCACTGTCTGTCTGTGATCCTGTGGGGGACAAAAGTAGGGACTATCATTGGTGATGGTTCTACGTGCCTTATGCAGAATGATTACGTCGTGCCGCTCTATGCATTGGGACCTCTTTATTTGGGTAATGCATGAATGGGTCTGTGTTGCATGTGTATGTGGCGATGCGTGCGTGTGTGTATGTTGGGGTGTGACACTCACATTGGCAGGGTTGTGCGCATGTATGTTTGTGGCTGGATTCAGATTTGGGGGGCCCCTCACCCTTCACAGTGCATTGTTAAATGTGTACACTCACCTCCATGTGATGAAGTGGGCGCACCACACTCCATATCTCCGACTCCCTTGATGGATTCCACGCCAATAGTGCTGGCCCAGGTCTCCTCCCACTCCCGGAGTTTTATTGGTGAATCAGCTCCACCTCCTGTGGCCATAGCCAGGTTGCGATTTGCAGCCAGAATGCTGCGGACCCGGAGCCGTAGATCGTCCCACTGCTTTCTGCAGTCCTTGACAGTGCGAGTGGTGGTGCCCACCGCACTGACTTTGTGGGCAACCTCAGCCCAGATGGCTTTCTTCTTCAGGAGGGTCTCGTGCCGCATGTCATTGGTGAATACAACATTGGCATTTGCGGCAAAGGTCTCGGTTAAGATGATCAGCTCCTCGCTGGTGAATTTTTCTTTGCGCTGCCGATCAGCGCTGAGGATGGCAATGGATTGTGTTTTTAAAGATGGCCGCCGTGCTCTTTCCCGTTCCTGTGCGATGACGCTATTTCCGGTTCTGCAATTTTATGGTCACCGCTAATAGCGGTGATCACTAATAGCGGTCTCCGCTATTAGCGGTGACCGCTATTTGCATGTAGCGGGAGGTCGGAAGTGCTATCTGCACTTTCGTCGAAGCCACTAAGGGACTTTTTGGGGTCTTTTGCGGCATGGCGGTAGGGTCATTACCGGCATGGTACTGTGCTTGTGTCCGCATACTCGTAATGCCACGCTATTAGCGGCATCATGCAATGCCGTACACGTTAATAGCGCCATGCCGGTAATGGCCGGATTTTACCGCATAACGTGTAATGAGGCCCAATGTGTTCATAGATCCCTAGGATACCATTCGTTGTAGGTAGTGCAGACCACTGTCTTATATTTAAGGCCATACATTTGGGGATTTTGCAAAAGATCCCTCAGCCCTAGGTTAATCAACACATCTTTGACATCACTTAGCCATGGAATTTTCAGAGCATTCTGGGGAATCTTCTTTTTATCGCAAAGGGCATCACAATAGGGTTCCAAGGCCCCAACATTACATATCTTGAACCAATACAGTAAGGGTTTCAATTTAACTGTATGGGCTACAACTAAAAGACGTAGTACTAATTTAGTTGGTATTGATGGGGCACAGCGTGGGAGCCCCAAAAGCGATTTCAGGATATTATTCTCTTCCTTTTCCAGCTGGGCTATGTTGGAATGTCCACAGAGTTCACTCCAATATGCAGATGCAGTAATGGATTGCATCATATATACCTCAGTCTCATGTATATTGCAACCCTGGGATATCATGGTCATAAAATAGGATTGCAAAATTTTATTTTTTATATTGGTTATGGACTATCCCCACTTAGACTCTGTATATCATAGTGCAAATTCCAGTGTTGAGTATGGCTACATTTTGTCATGCCATATAATCGACTGTGAAGGAGGCTCCTGTAAAAGAATCAGATGGCAACCGCCTCAAACAATTGAAACAACTCATGCACAGCACAGCCTAATGTTTTTGGAACTACTCCTCTTAGGGTAGCCACTAAACCATGCCTTCACTTTTCCTATCCTCTTTTGGAATCACTTACAAGAGGATAAGCTGGTTTTGGATCATTTGCATATCCATTTCATCCTCTACTGCCTTGGGTTCCAGCTGCCCTGACTGATGGTCACCTAGAAAAACAGGCAGTGCGTGTCTGCAAGCTGCAACAGTCAGCCCCCCCATGCTTCCGCAAATAATGCCAAACCCGTAATGCTACCATGACCACTGCTGGTGGATGTTGGCACCGGTGGACACTGTGGTTTGGTCTGCCTGGCGTAGAGAGGTGTTGGGCCAGGCTCAGTGGGTGGGGACTCTGGACTGCATCTGCTGGTGTGGTTAACATGCATCTGTATACTTGTGAAATGGATCTGTTGACACTCCCTCGTTTACAACACTGTAAATGGAATGAGCAGTGGAAGAGGGGTCAGTGTAAATTGAGTTGTGCAGTCTGCAGTTAGGAACATGCCAAATTTGGTTGAACATTTCTGTGGTTCCCAGTGACCAACCCTTCCTACCCTTCCTGACTAGCTTCTTTAATAGGTCACATTTCACACTGCATTCATCAAATTTAACATTCTTTCCCTCTGGAATGCTAAAGTATTTGAATGTGGAGGTGAACACTGGGGTGGAGATGCCCCTGTTCCATCTGAAAGTTGACCAATTATGTCTTTGCTTTCCTTACCCCACTATGTAAGGATAAGACAACGTGCAGAGGTTCAGCCAATTCCTGCTCCAGAGACATCTGCGCTGGACCTCCCCTGGCTTCTCTACATGATGCTTTTTGGCAACTTAAGAATGATCATTTGGAGCCCCTCTTCCTCCTTCTTCAGGGTGCCAAAGTCTCCTACCTCTGTCACACAATCTCCCTGTGTTGCTCTATTACTTGACTCCAAGATTAAATCACTTAGAGAAATTAATTCTCCACCAATTCACTTTGTGCATCTACAGCTTCCCCAACTACCTTCTTCATTGCTATGATAGCTATGGTGTGGTTTGAGCTAAATGAACACAAAGAGCTGGTGATATGGGAAGATTATCTCATTAAGGCATTAAGCCAGTGCCAAGCCATGGACCCAGAGAAAGGTTAAACAAAACATTATAAAGGTGATACAATGGTGCACTGGTAACCACTGGAGATCTGTGCATATGCTTGACACATGCAATCTCTTAGGGAGTCCAAAGGTAAGGTGTACAGCTACATCTTTAACAACCTAAAGCTATGCCAACTATTTGTCAGGGCCCTCCTACCCCAGGGAGTATGCATTGGTACTCCAATCGGGAATTAATGGGGATACCTACAGCTCATGCATGAGCTTATTTCAGAATAAATCGAAGGGCCTTCCTAAGCAACTGAAGACGAATAATACTAAGATCTTACTACTTAATTTACCTGAGTGTAAGTGGGAGATCAGGTTCCCACACCATGTCTAGGTTTTTAACTTTTGTAGAAAAGGAGGCGGGAAGTCTGAAAAGGAAGGGCGAAAGAGGGTGAAAAAAGTAGATAAACGATCAAATGTTAGGATGCATGAGCATGACCTCTCTTTTAGCGGGATTAAATCGGAGTCCATTTTTGTTCACCCAATCCTGGACTGTTAATAGATATTCCTCCGACAGAACCCAGTTATTGTCTGGCTCTAAAGTCTTGACACAAAGTTGGGTATCATCATCATAGAAATGAAATTGGAGCCCAATGTTATTTAGGATATTCATTAATGGGCGAATATAGAGATTGTGAAACAGGGGGGAGACCTCACAGTTCACAGCTATTGGTGAAGATAAGAAAATGTCTAGCATAACTCATAGAGACCTTCCAAGGAGTAAACTCTTAAACCAGTTCAGGGATTGATCAGATAAAGTGAAAAGGATCTCAAGGTAGGAAATTAGTACATCACAGTAATTGTTATCGAAGGCCATCGATAGGTCTAGTGTGATTAAAAAGGCGAAATGGCCTCGTCAGTATTTCATTCCACATGGCCATGGCCACCATTTCGGTCTGGTGGGACATGCAACATCCAGATGGGTAAGGGTCCAAAATCTGATGCTGCTCAACAATTGTTTGTTACTGATGGTTATTATTATTAATTAATCTTTTATAATGCTCTTAACACTGGGGACCGGTCTCTAAGCGCGGGACAGAGATTTTAATCTGTGTTGCTCTGTGTTGTCTTGCTTCAAAGACACATGTGTTGCCCCTGAGCTATCATCCAAGCCTTGTTAGTTTGTTTCTAATTTTTCTATGATTTTAGCAAACCATGTGGACTTAAAGAGTGGGCGATAGTTGTTAAGTTTAGTGGGGCCTAGTGTTATTTTTAACAATGGGGACACCAAGGCCTCCTTAAAATAAGCAAGAAAAATCCCGTAATGGAAGTAGAAATTATCCAAATGAGGAATGACCCCATTAGGTTCGAGGCAGGATGCATGTGGGAATGGCAGGGAGAATGTCTAATCTAAATTGTGTAGGCTTAGTAAACGGAGAACCATGCAACTTGCGCGATTTCCTGGAACCTAAAGTCACGGGCCAATGGGGCTATTTCCTCCTGAAATTCAGTGTTATTTGGCTAGTGAAACGCTCCTTACATCTGTTGTACGCTGCAATAATGCAATTATGAAAAAACACATTTTAGCAGATAAAACCTCTCTTTTATAACGCTGGTGAGCCTCCTGGATAGGCCTAAAAACTCGATGTCCCTTTGACATATCCACCTTCTTTCTATATTGCAAATGTATTTTTTAAGATGTTTTAATTCTGTGGAATGCCATGCGTTTGACCCACTTAGCTAATGAGTTAACTAAAGGTGCATATGTATCTACAATTGAGTAAAATCCTAAGAGGCATTGGTCTAACAGTATTTCACATTGGCTGTCGGGATGTCAAGAGAGCAGCACAGCTTGACATTGTTCCAAAGGGATTTTAACGAGCTGTTTTAGACCTGTTTAGATACACTGGGTGGCTTATGCAAAGAACCTGATGTTGGTGGGACACTAATAAGGAATTGCCTCAGATAACGGTCGCTCAAAGACACTGCAGCGGTTGAAGTTAAGCTCAAAGTGGGCTATTGAGAAATTATCAAATCCAAACAGTGTCCCCCAATGCCCAGGCACCTTTCAAGCTCTGTCCTCCAACTCTACCACAATGGATCCCTGCAGGGGCATGGCCTCTCGGCGAGGCCTGTCTCCATTTTCACTTCCCCCTCCTACTACTTTGGCATTGGCAAACCCTCACTTGTCAGCTCTGCCTGCTTTCCTCTTCCTGAGTTGTTCTTCAATGACTCCCCTGCTACAGTAACTACGTGCTAGGGATATGAATGACTGGCAATATGGTCTAGCATCACAGCCACAACAGGCTCTCCATCTTCCTCCACGACCTGAAACAAATCCTAATCCTAAAAACGAGAACTCCCCTTTTCTGGTCTGCTTCTTCCTCCAAGTAAGCCTTTTCCTGCTTCATGATTAAAATTCCTGTCTGTAAGGAATCAAACAAGTCAAAAACATCAGAGACAAGTGACTTGGACAACCAGATTGATGCACATAGAAAATTTGAAACTCTGCTTAGACACATAAAAAACAAAGGAAGGTAACTAAAACGCAGGAAGGATCATGTGATTTACGCACAAATGAAATGATGTTTAGCTTTCACAAAGAGACAGGACTGCAAAAGGATAAAAAGGCAAGAGGTACTGTACTACTACGGGTAATTTTTGGGTGTTCTCTATCCGGTATGGGGGCTGTGACTCTAATTGGTAATATTTGAAATGTAAAGGTAATGAAAAACAAATAGGCCTTATGGTACAAACACAGAGAATGTGAAACATTGCGGTTTCCATAGTTTTTGGTATGACACAAAGGGGAAAAGGATCCGGAGATAGGATAGAAATGTTTTAATGTTTAATGAGGCAAATTGAGGAAAATAGGAAAGACGACACATGATTCCTGATAAACCCATAAACACACAAGAAGACGAAAGGGAGCACATACGCATCTACAACACTTAATCTCACCAAGCGGCAACTGACAGGCAACTTCGAGCCCAATTTTGGGCTGCTGCTGACAATTTTTGGATTATTGGGTTCTCCCATGAGAACCCACAAATCCATTCAATTGCCTCAATGGTATTCTGTATGCCTCATAAGTTTGGCCAGGCAGAAGTTAGCACATGCTTAGTTGCAAGACCCTGATGTAAATGCCATATGCGCAAATTATATGGATGTCTTGCCTTTGGGTTTCCTGGCCAACCTTGTTGTAATTTCGTCCCCACCTTCGATATTGTGTTGACTTGTGGTCAGCATTTGGCTGTAGTTCAGTATCCATGTCTCCTGAGCATTACATACATTGGCTTTATTGTTAGCATAAGGGATTTTGTGGGTAATGGTTTTTATTGTCATCCACCATGAACTCAGTCTGCTGTCTGGGAGACTACCACTCATTATGCGAAAGGGGCGAATGGCTGTGGTTGCATCTTTTGCAAATGTATGTACTCCTATACCTCCTAGAACCATGACATAGCCACAGCCCCAGTTTTACAGGCCAAGAGAACAGTTTATATTATTAAATGGCTGATGTGTTCCACCTTATCACTGTCCCATGAGTGGTACAAGGACATACTCTTGTCTGAAATGCTGCTGTAAAGGAGGTCCCAGACATGGCCTGCACCCCTTCCCCTCATTTCGAGGTACCCAGAACGCGCTCGCCAAGGTATGTGACGTATGAAGAGCAAATGAACCTACAAAGAGCTGCAGTGGGGCTCTGCCCAGTATACATCAGAAGATCCATACCGGTTGAAGCACCCACAACCAGACAACCCTGGCCAGCACAGTACCCTATCAGACAGCCATACCAGCCGCTGATACGAAAAGAGGAGTACCTACACACGGTCCACAAAGAGACCCCAAAAGCCTTAATGGAAGGCCAGTGGAAATGACACAAGGGCCTGAACAGATTCGAAAATGAACAAGAGCAGCTATCGAAGATAACACGCCAGTTCGAGTAACTACGAAATTGAATGGAATAGGCACATAGAGGAGACAATGTTACAACACCAGGAAACAGTGTTACGAGACAAGATGGAAGCAACCGTCCTGTCAAACGTGTGTAAATAGGCTTGAAACGCAAGATACTAAGAAATCGATGTTGCTTGCAATGCTTAGTAGAAGATAGAGCGGCAAGCGCCAACTGTACATCTACCTCAATAAGGCACATTATACAACTGCGACTCCATTTTGTAAAAGCAGAAAGGTACCCAGGTGGCCAGAGGCCTGCCAGGCCAAGTTTCGAAACCCAGCCAAAGGCAAGAGAAGGAGCCGAATCGAAACTCAAAAAAGAGCGGCTCATGCCTAGGAAATCGAGGTCAACCGGAGAAGGGGAGGAGAGCATCAGCTCACAAGACTCCAACTTCAGAACATACCAGCCTGCCTCATGAAGGTCAAGATAAGGGGGGCCCATGCAGGTGGCTAGGCCAACACAGAATTAAATGCACTAAAAGCTGGAAACTGAAGCAGATTCATGGTGAACTAACATGTGACCAGCCAGGCGCGAAGAAGTACCATCGCCTGATTTCATCCAGGACCCGAGGATGCCATAAATTTTCCCAATTCGAGACTACAGTTTCGAGGCCATCCTTAGCCAACTAATTGACACATTGCCCTAAAACACTGATTGATGGAAGGGGGGCAGGGTGAAACATGGGACACCAGGCACAGGGGTGTCCATTCTGCACGCTGCTAATTAAAATTGGAAATTCATGTCTAGGGGTGTAACCTGCCCAATCACAATGGACCAAGTTATCTTAAGTCATATAGATATTGTAACCAATAGGACGTCGTAGTTGTAGTGACGTCTATCACGCGTGATGTAGACAGATGGGCGTAGATGCCCTCCCGATAAGAGTTATCCAATCCGTATGCCCTATTATCATATACAGATATAACATCTATACTTAAGTTACCTTTCCTAACCAATTATATTGCATGTCGAGTTTTGTAAAGTTAGACGTCAATGATGACGAACATTGCCTATAAGAATCTCTGTTCAATTGAAGTTCGAGGAAGTTGGAGCGAGACCGGTGATCGCACGACAGCTGATTCCCATTTGTTTCCCTGTTTGATGTATGTATCATTAAACGGACTTCCCTTTGCCAAACTACTCAGTCCTCGTTATTGAGTCGTGTCAGAGTAAGTGAATCCTGCACCCCCTGTCCTCACATGGTGCAGCTATCTTGTCTTACAAGTTCTAGAGGGTGAGTGCTGACCAATGGGCCCGTCAGCGAATTCCTCTCCTCGTGAACACTTGGTAGCAAGAGGATGGTTCCGGCCATCGATTATAGATTATCAATTGATATAGTGTAAGACACCCTTAGACCGAAGGCACGAAGTAACTCTGGGCCTTCGGTAAGATCACACGTCCTTTCGCCATTCCAGCTGAGTAGACTGAGAAGCTTCCCGTGGACAATGATAGAGTAAAAAGTTCAAAAAATCTGCACTGGGTCTGAAGGAACCCGCCTTTCCAAGCATAACCCTTCTCAATCCCACGGGCAGCTGATCGGACGAAAACCTTAAAAGCAGGAAGAGGAAGGGGCGGTGATCCCGAAGTTCCAGAGAGGAAACGATGCGATCGGTGAGTAAAGCAACAAAACTTGTTACTTTGGCAAATGTCGTCTAGGCATTAGAGGCAGTAAGGGAAAGGTAACGGAGGGTGGTGGAGAAAAAATAAAATAGTTAGAAGTAGAGAAGACTGTATATATATATATATAAAGGAGGTAATGACTCGAGCATAAGAAATAAAACATAAAGAATATCAGGGGGGCACCTGAAGTAAAAACGTAAAGAATATCAGGGGGGCACCTGAAGTAAAAATGTAAGGAATACCGGGGGGGGCACCCGAGAAGAATAAAACGTAAGGAATACCAGTGGGGCACCTGAGCAAAAACGTAAAGATTCGCCTTGTTCCTGCGCTTTAAAGAGTGGTCAGAAGGAATGTGAACCCAGAGCCCACAGTGGGGGGACAATTTAGGCTACGATGACATTTAAAGACATCATAAAGGGGGTTTGTTCAAATCCCATGACGGGGTATTCATTCGAAGGCAGGTATACGTGTGACCAGCTGGTGTCTGTCTAGTCTGTCAAACGTCTGTCATATATGTTCTGTTGTATGTCGAATGTAAAATAATTGTATTGGTGATTGTTTAAAATGCATTTTGGATTTACGCGATTCTGTAACTGAGAGGGAATCGCCAATGAATTGATGAGTTTTGAGTAAATTCTTGGTATAAAATTTGGCGGCAAAAGATTGGATTGGAGCTTGCGTATTTGGTGCTCGCTCATACTATTAAAAGAGTAAAAGAACTGTATAATTATTGATTAGTGACGGAATTAAAAATGGAGGAAGTTACCCCGCTTGCGCATTTATGCAAGAAACTGCCCAAGTATGCAACAAAGCTGAAGAAATATAGCCAGGAGTGGGTTAAGGGCACCGCAAATAAGATGTTTATGCCATGGCCCCAGAATGGGTCACTCTCTAAGGCTGTTTTACAGCACATGACCACCTTCCTACATGCCACATATACCGGCAAAAAGCTAGAGAAACGTCTTGCTGTGCTGGAACTGTGGAAAATGTTTGAAGAAACGAAGGTGGAAGAACCACCCGCAGATTGGATATTAAATGTATGTACAGAGGGGGGTGAGACCCCTACCGTGCCACCTGCCCCACCTGAACCGGTAATCGAAGGGAGTAAGTCAGAGGGTCTTTACCCGCTAAGAGAACTTAAGGCAGCCACAGGGTACCGCAACCCGGCATATGAGTCGCCTGCATGCAGTGGTGACGACATCAAAGAAAAAGGGCAGGAAAGTAATCTTGCATCCGTAGTCCCGAGGGACAAGGAGAGATGCGGAGATGAAGGAAAGGATCAGGCACAGAGTAGTACATCTCTCTCTCTCTCTGTCTCTCTCTCTCTCTAGGTAGAGAGAGAGAGAGAGAGAGAGAGAGAGAGAGGGGGGTGGGGGAAGAAGCAGAAAGGAAGTAGTGAGTTAGCATTCGCAAAGGACAAGTGGATGGGAGGTCAGATATTGCTAACACTTGATGGTAAAGGGAGTGATGACATAAGACCGTGGGAATGGTCTGATGAGGTGCTGAGAAAGGAAAAGGATATGAGAGATGAGAGGATAACAAAGAAGAATAGGTTGAGGCGAGAACAACTATATCGGGAAGAGCAAGGAATACCGCTCAATCACACACAATGCGCAGCCTATGAGAAGTACAGGCAGAATATGCTAAAGTTAGAGGAAGAAAGGAGAGTGCAAGAAAGGAAAGGAAAGAAGCAGGAAGAGGAGGAAAGTAGAAGGGCAAAAGAATGTAGAAATGAATGGATGAGGGAAGTCGATAAGGCTAGAGAAGAAGCGAAGAAGCGAAAAGAAATAGATGAGGAAGCAGAACGTTAGTGCAGACAGAGGGCACGAGATCTAGAATATTTGCAACGGGAAGTTCAAAAACCCAACACGGTTGTAGAATGGGAAGACATAGAAGAATTCTTTCCTGCAAGAGATGCGGTACCAGGTACAAGCGGGACAAATATTGAAGATGACTTCGACACCAGAAGCATCAGGGAAACAATTGATAAAATTTATGTTGAGATGGGGCTGGAACTAATTTCCCAAGGGGAAGGGAGGATGAGCGCTTAGAGAGCACTCAGCTATATGACACTGAGGATGTCACCCGAAGTATTGGGAGCAGGGGACTGTTCCTAGACAGGCTAGAGATTGGGCAGAACAAAGAAGATGCAAGAAGTTGTGTAAACTGGGAGTATTCAGGATCTGACTCCGGTGAGGAAACGGAGGAAGTGGCACATGACAAAGGGAGACAGTGTGAAAAACGTCTCCCAAGGGATCGAGAGGTACAATGGTCGGATGCTAGAGGGTCCACAATTAGGGCACTGAAGTCCACTGGACAATCCAGCCGACATGAAGAAACACCCGTGGTCAGAGGGGGGCGTCGGCGCCTGCCTATGCAGACAGGTTAAGGGCATTGCCAAGCAGACAGCAAGGCGGGAACGTAACCCTGGCAGTAGACCAGAGAACTATGGGGCAAGAGAAGGAGGACTGTGCTTTCCAATTCCCGTTGCTAGAAAATTGTGGAGCAAGACCACAATATATTCCATGGCCACACATGGATCGAGAGAACCTTAAAAATAAACTTCCAATGTTGACATCGGGAGCCGGAAAGTGGATACATGAGTTAGAGAAAATGACGGGGGGTGTCACCTTCGCTATAGGAGACATAAAGGGCCTCCTAATCGCCATACTTGGTGAAAGAGCCGATGATGTATGGAAACTGGCAGGCTACCCTAGGGTAACCCTAACTGATACCTCCCGTGATAGAGCGCCATTTAATAACTGTAGAGCAGCAGTGTGGAAAGCGCTGCGTACGTTATTTCCAGACACGTCTGATATGGGAGCTATAATGACTCAAAAAATTAAAGAGTCAGAGGATTCATTGCTTTATATCCAGAATTTTCAAGACGCGTGGGTGCTCGAAACGCATGAATTCTGGACGAAATCCATCCCTGTATTCTATCATATATTGTGCCAAGGCTTACCAGAACCGGTGCAAAAACAGCTCAAGAAATTGGTGGGAATAGAAGCTAAACCATGGGCCAAAATACAATTGACAATCGCGCACTATTGTAGATTGCTTTAGGAAAAGAATCGGAAAAAGGAGGAAACGTCTAAGGGGGAGGAGGAAAAGCTGGTGCAAAGGAAGCTCTCAAAGTATGCTCTCGAGGGAGCAATGCTCACCAGCCCAGCCAAACCAAGCATAGAGCAAGCGACTAACCCCTCGCAGAATAATCAAGGTAGCACAGGATTTTACCCGAGGGGAAGAGGGTTTGGCAATAGAGGATGGCATAGTAATCAGGGAGGGTTTCGAGGTAAACAAGGAGGGTTTCAGAATGTTCAAGGTGGCTTCCAGAACACACAGATGGGCAATCTAACTATGCCAGATGGACAGATGGCACGACCACCGCCAGTATGTTGGCTGTGTGGAACGACTGGACACGTGGCGCGCATGTGCAGAAGTCATGGCATGTGGCAAAATAACCAAGGGATGGGGGCAGGCATGGCGAATCAACCTGCCATCACGCAACAGGGCGGTGCCCAAAATTAAACAGTGCAGCAACAGGCGGCAGGCTTGCAGCAAGGTGCACAGCACGTGGTTCAACCACCGAACATGGGTAATATGCCACAAGGACAACCCCAGCAGGCACCGCCGCAGATGCTCAGGGCAATAATCCTGGAGGGGGAATTAACACTGGAAATGGGGGAAACCCACAAGTGTACAGTGGACCGAACCTATATATAAAATAGGACAGCTCACGGGAGACCCTGATGTGTTCTATCCTATCAGTGACACCAGACCCTAATAGGGAACCTAGGGTGAATGTCACCATAGGGGGTAAAGAATATTCCTTCCTAGTTGACACGGGCGAAACGCGTTCATGCATACGAGAAGGCAAATTTTCCTTGTCCGGCGAGGCCATAGATACCCAGAGTTTCACTGGAGCTCATAGTAGAGTTACCTTTACAGATGCACTCCCAGTCTCAGTGGGAGAGCGCAAAATGAATGTACCTCTATTATATTCACGCCAGACCCCAGAAATATTCTGGGTCGGGACCTGATGACTAAACTAAACATGACCATCTTGTTTACCGAGGATGGTATAGTATGTTCCACTCCAGGAATGCATTATTCAAACGTGTGCAAAATGATCAGAGCATACTCAGGACATATAGCTATGAGAGCTATACCGTTAGAACCAGAAATCTTCGCATATGGCATGCGGGTGCTTATGGCGGGACTGCCAGGCCTCACAGATAAATCTATGAGGACACCTGATGAGTTTCTATTCAGGCCAAGAATACCCATGCACGAAGAGGAGCGACAAGTATATCCCTTGGTAATACAATCTGCCGCAGTGCGAGGAAAAGTGGTATTGGTTGAAGGATATGACGATGAAGGAAGACAATGGTGTGTGATTATTGCCATTGAAGAAGGGTATTGATGACTGACGTCACCGATGACGATCTGTTCGAAGAACACCCTGACCTAGAAGAGACAAGGGTGGAGGTGATTCTCATATTTTGGGTCAAAATGATCAAACGAGAGGTGCCACAGAGAATGATGTTGGCACTAGTACGCCCAGAATACTTTGAGGACGACATGGCCCAAGTGGCTGCCGCAGTATGGACTACAGGGCCCTATGATGTAGGTCTCCTGAAAGAGGCGGGTGAAGTGAAAATCAAACTGAAACCAGGAGCAATTTTACCACGAGCACGACAATATCCCATGTCCAAAGAGGCAGATGAAGGAATAGCAAAGACAATCTCCGCTATGATGGAGCAGGGTATCCTAGTGATGTCAGAATCACCTTGCAACACAGTGATTTACCCTGTCAAAAAATCAAAAGGAGGGTCTTGGCGTTTAATCCAAGATTTACGAGCATTAAACAATATAGTTGAAGCCGAATTCCCTCTAGCCCCTAGTCCATCCACAATTCTGTGCAACAAACCCACTGAGGCAAAATATTTTACGGTGATTGATTTGAAAAATACATTCTTCTCAATCCCGTTGCACCGTGACTCTCAAGACCTGATGTCATTTACTTTCAGACAAATGCGCCTGAAAAGTACGAGGTTGCCACAGGGGTACTGTGAGTCTCCATCCATTTTCAACAGAGTCCTGCAGATGGACCTAAGCAATATTGCGGTGGACAGTGTTGTTTTGCAGTATGAAGATGACATTCTGATCTGCAGCACCACTGAAGAGCAATGCAGGCATGACTCTGTGCAGCTATTGACTATACTGGCTGAGAAGGGATACAAGGTTGATAAGGAGAAGTTGCAGTACTGTCAGCCAGAAGTGTTATACATAGGCCAACTGATCTCTCATGAAGGGAAAAAGGTAACCCCAGAAAGGGCTGAAGCTATCATGAACATGACCAAGCCGCGCACAATAAAACAGATGCAAAGCTTTTTAGGCCTGTGCAATTATGTCGAGCGTGGGTCTTTGACTACAGCTCTTACACCAAGCCCTTGCTTCAGGCCCTAAAAACGGCCCAGACAACAAGGGAAGATATCAAGTGGAATGAAGCAATGGATAAAGGGTTTACAGAACTCAAATGGGCAATTTGTAAGGCCCCAGTTCTCGGGATTCCTAATTATGTAGAGGAATTCTACTTGTTCTGACATACCGATAGCAGTTTTATGAAGGCAGTGCTCGCACAGCGAACCTCGCTGGGTACAATCCCCTAGCATATTACAGCGGGAATCTGGACCCAGTCATGAAGGGCCACTTTCCATTCGAACAAAATCTAGCTGCTGCCGCATTCGCTATCGAAAAGGCATCGTCCATTGTGATGGGATGCTCCATGACATTGGGCCTCATTACAACCCTGGCGTTGGACCATGGTGCTATTAGCACCATGGTCCATGCCGGATTCCGCCATGGTGGATGGCGGATTTACCGCCCCATTCCAAGGTTGGCAGGGCGATAAATCCCCATTCACCATTGCCCGTTCCCCATTGCCATTTTTGCACCATAGGGCTCAATGGGGATGGGGAAGGCACTAATTACGGCACCGTAAATTACGGTGCCGTAATTAACACCAAGGTCGCTTAGCGCCTTGGACTTTAACGCCTGCAAAAAGCAGGCGTTAAAGTGTGAATCTGGCGTTAAGAGTTTAACGGCGCCGCAGCCTTTTACGGCGCTGTTAACCCCTTGAAGCCAGGGTTGTAATGAGGCCCATTGTATGTTGAGCACTCACTGTTTGCCATACTAGAGAAGCCAGAGGGCACACTGACATCTCAAAGAGCATCCGCCTATGAGGTGATTATCTCCAACCAATCGACCAAAATAGTGCTATGTAAAACTGTGAACCCTGCTATATTCATAGCTGAACCAGTCACAGAGGAAGAACCTATACACGACTGTGCGAACTATGAGGAATTCTATGATGAGATCCCCAGGGTAAAAGAGAATGCCCTGGCGAGTGGGGAGATCATCTTTATTGACGGGTCTTCAAGAATCGACCAAGAAGACGGACAAAGGTATATAGGTGTTGCTGTGATAAAACACCTAGCGAATGGGGAGTTTCGACTACTCGTTAGTGCATGAATACCATCTCATTATTCGGCACAAGCTGCAGAGCTGTTGGCATTGATACTCGCCATTGAGAATCATGCAGACCAGGAAGTGACGTGTACAGTGACTCCGCCTATGTGAGATCCACAGTGCACGCAGGCTTAGCATGCTGGAAAAGGAGGGGCTACCTCCGAACAGATGGCACACCAGTGCAACATGCAGCCTTATTGGACAGGCTGATAAAAGTACTACAGCTCCCAGTGGTCACAACGGTTGTGAAATGCACCGCTCATACCAAGGGGACAGATTTCGTGTCATGCGGAAATCATGAAGCGGACACGGAAGTCAAGCGTATGGCATCCAAAACTGAAACAATCACAGACGTGGAGGTGGCACGTACCCATGAACGAATGATGGTAGCGCGAGCCACACCGGAGGCCTATAGCAATATGGGGCAGACCCAGATAATGGAGCTCCAAGGGGAGGCACCACAAGAGGAGAAGAATTTATGGAAGCGTCGAGGGTGTTCTTTAAACACCTCTGACGGCTGTGGAGGCAAGACAGCACTGGTAAACCAGTAATGCCTGTCGCCCTCCTGAAGCTAGCATTAGAACAACTGCACTACCCCATCCACATGACAAAAGAAAATCTTGACGCCACGCTCGCAGAAGACTGGTTCACGCCAAATTTAGTGGAGAATGTTGCATTTTTTATGGTGAACTGCATTATCTGCCAGAAATTCACCGTTGGGAACACATTAAAAGTAGTGAGAGCAATCATTCCCAGACCAAATGGACCCTTCCAGCACTTACATATCGACTACGTCAACATGATTCAAGTGTGAAACGGGTACAGGTATTTAATTGTGGTGGTGTGTCCCTCCTCTATAGGGATAGATGCAGGCCCCTGTACACACCCCGACGCTGCCTGTGCTGCTAATTTCCTGGTGAGGGAAGTGTTCCCTAGATGGGGTGTGTGCGATGTAATGAGATCAGATAATGGGGCCCACTTAGTAAATTCAGTGTTCGAACAGATTAGTTCATTGCTTGGTATAAAGCACAAGTTCTCGTCGGCGTATCATCTAGAGGGGAATGGGATGTGTGAACGGATCAACGGCTTGATTAAAGAGAGGATAGCCAAGTTGAAGCTCACATTAAAAAAGGGATGGCTGCACTGCCTACCACTGGCATTGTATGCACTGCGGAACCAACCAGGCTTTGACCATCACCTCACGCCGCACGAGATAGTTACAGGCAGAATGATGAGGACCCCTCTTACCCCCAGAGATAGAGCTAATTGTGATGCTCAGCCGACTAGGGAGGTTCTGGGAACAGAGATGCAAAAGTACCTGAACTGTTTGACATCCAGTACCTCTGTCATTTCAGGCCAACTGCAGCGACAGCGAAAAGGGGGTGGCACAGCACAAAACGCAGCAGGAAGTGCTGAAGCAGACACCGAACAAGGTGTACATGCGCCCCTCGTCTTTCCTAGTGATAGCGTTTTGGTGACGAACTTCACCAGGAAAAGGTGGGACGAGCCAAGATTTAATGGCCCTTTCATTGTAAAAGACTGCACCCCCTCCGCCGTCAAGCTCCAGGGCAGAAGGGCATGGATCATCCTAAATGACATTAAACACTACATAGGAGATAGCCCTCCTGCTGCATCCAACTGCAAAGAAGCAACAGACAACAGGGAAGAACCTCAGCACGTGCAGACAAGATCCATGGCGAGGAAGAAGGACGCATGAGCAGAAAACCAAGACAAACAACCCGAATGCAAGTGTGGCATAAAACTGGACAGGTTCCCCAAGCAAAGGGGGATAAGGACATAACGAACACTCTGTACATTCCAGTTGCAGGGTAAAGGGAAAGCATGACATGCCCAAAGTGATACAAGAATCAAGACCCTGATAGACTGTAACCAAAACCTTGCCTGAGAGTGCTACACAGTATCCTGAAGCAACCAGTATCGAGACTTTGATCACAGAATTCATGGTACATTCCAGCAGAAATCTCAAGTGGGATGTGCTAACCTACTTTCAACTTGTGGTGTTATCATACCCGTCACTCATAGGGAGAGGAGCCAGTGTCACAGATTTTATTCAAGATCCAGCCAACAAAAGGGTAATCAGGCAACTGCTAACCGTCATTGCAGAGGTCTTCGCAGTTACCCTAGCATAATGAGAGGGACACAAATGCTCCCACCTCAAGTGATCATTGATGAACTCACATATACCCTATTTTTCTGCATCATTGAGGAATGCCCAGAACTTGTTGGGAGAACAACAGACACCCTAACCTTCATCAGAGATCCAAGAAACAACAAACTCCTTAGCCAAGTGTAGTACAAATTAAATTACGTGGTTGCAATCCACGCAGCAGGAAAGTGTAAAAACTGTGCGAATCAAAAGAAAAGCTCATAATCAGGACACAACCAAACAGGGCAAATGTCCTTATCACCTGAGGACACCCGGCTGGCGCACAATATCCTGTTTAGGTTAGTCACAGACTATCCGGAAATGGTGGGGAGGCCTGCAGATGTTGACATCATCACCTTTCTTAGAGATCCGGCCAACACCCCACACATGGGCACACTCCTCCAAGGCATATTGCTCCAGGTGGAGCTGTCCAACTTTCAGCGAGAATTCCTAAGGAGATTCCAGTGAGACCTTTAGCCAAGGGACAGATCGAGGAGACAAAGACTGTTCACGCTGTAAGGAAGGCCTGAGATCTAGAGGCTACAGAATCAGAGCAAATGTCATTAACGCCAGAAGACAGCCAATATGCATACCCTGTTTTCTTCCACCTCATTGAAAACTTTCCAGAACTAGTGGGTAGACCCAGCAATGTTGACATACCCGCGTTCCTCCGAGATCCAGCAAAAAACGGTCAATTAAATAGGCTCCTGAGGGCTATCACAGCGCAAATAAGAAGCAATTATGGACATCCACTACTGAGGAGAGCCTTAGAAGGAGAAACTCCAAAATAGAACTTTGTCGTCATTGTTTCACCGTGGAGCAGATAGAGAAAAGAGACACTGTTCCTCACTTGTCGCTGAGAGACCAAACAAAAGGAGCAAACACAAGAACTTTGCCTTCGTATTTTTCCTGTTGTGCATCCTTCTCATTTTTGTTCTATTTTTTTCATATATTGACTTCTGCTTTTATTTTGTGTTCCTGTTGAACAACATCTTAGTTCGTGATTTTGACTCGGTTTCTATTTTTTCCACATGTTCATTTTTATTTTTATTTTTGTTCCTATTCTTACAACTTTATTTTTATACAATGAGCTCATTCTTTCCTATTTTTGTCACTCGTTCATTTTTATTTATTTTTATTTTATTTTTATTTTTACTTTATTTTTTATTTTTATTGTTCAATTTCGCTTTTGTTTTTATTTTTACTTTTATTTTTACAACATTTTATTTTGGGTGATTTCTAGCAGTTCCATCTTTTCATTCCTTCGCATTGAACAGGTTCCAGCATGTCCTCAGGACCAAAACTAATTCCAGGAGTGCACTGGGACCTTACCTACTATTGATGTGCATAATAAATGTGATGTATCAGAACTGCTAGCCTAGCACAGGAAATGTACTGAGGACCAAGAGACTACCCACGTCACTCACGACATTGGAGAAGCACTCGTCCCTCTGATAGTAATGAACTGTTGAAATACGAGACCAGAGCAAAAGAACGAATAAATAACTGACTATGAACTCATTCGAAATGGGGGCCCAGAACAGTAACTTGGTTTAACCCCCAACAGAAGGGCGCCCCCGCTTTCCTGGAAGAAAATGCTGCAAACTTTCACTCAGAACGATTGTGTGTATATGTACAGTGATCATAATTGTTTTTCTATTATTAACAATCAGAACTGCTTTCTTTATTGGTGCACAAAGTGTCCCCCTATCGGTGCACCTACCAGATGATGAACATCTGGGGCCTACAAGAGCACCCAGACCCTGTATAGTGATTCCAATTCCAAGAAAAGCTAATGATGAAGCAAATGACTTAAATTTAAATGTAATTAGCAGCGATACTTATGCACATGAGGTGATGAATCAGAGAAAAAGCTGGGGACAGGATCAGCCCGGAATGAATGATAATGTAGCACTGGCCACGGCACACACCCACACTCAGAATGCACACAACCAAGGGCAAGTGTAAATGGCTACAAGGCTTCCAACGAATGCAGCAGAAAAGGAGAGACTGCTTGCCGAACTTTCAATTGCAGAGAATTGTGGAGATAACCAAGAAAAGCCAAGTGAAATGCCAAAGAACAAGGGAATAGCAAGATCCCTCAAAAGAACAGAAGTGGCCACAAAAGAACTCACACAGAAGACCCACATGCTAATAGAGTATGTGTTCCCATACATAGTCCAAGCAAAGAAACTACACGAGGAGCTGAAAAACAGAACTATAGAAACTATAATTGCAAGCAGACCTGCTCCAATGCAAGGAACAAGCCGCAGGCCTACAACACAGCCACAAGTTTGGAAGTTGATGAGCCAATGGTGGTGATGGGAAGTTTATGGCAGGCTGCAAAAGGGAAGGAAAGCAAGCACAATTCCTTCCCCTACCACACAGATGCAGTCTAGGCAGCCTGCTCCACCGAGATACCCGAAGTGGAAAAGCAGCACAGATGCATTCAGAGACGTAGTCATAGCAAACTACAGAAGAACGCTGAGAATCAAGAGAAGCCTGCATGAAGAAAACAATGAACTTAATGACTACCTGGACAGCACAGCCCATCTCGGAAACAACATATGGTACCAACACATGAAGGAAGTAGGACGAAGGCAGTCAGAAGGAGAATGCTTTGTCTGTGCACTCCTACCATACAGCATGGGAAAGTCCAAGATCTTAGTGGCTGTAGACATTGATGTCCCTACAGCACACTGTATGTCGCATGTAGCAATGTGCAACACCAGAAGACAATTTATGGGAAGAGACGACTCGTTGATATAGGCCAACAAAAAGGATTACCTGGATGAAGATGGCTTCGTCCAGGACATTAAAACAAGAAACCGAGCGCACACCAGAAATCATGTGATCAGGTACAAGAACCCTGGCGTCAAAGGATCTGGGATAAGATGGGAAATAAACCCAAGACTGAACGTTCAAGGAAAAACTGCAGAAGAGGCTCAAATCTGGAAGAACAGAGGCCAAATGCAGATCTGGGGGTCCGTGGTCTCCCCAGATGGATGGGAAGATGGAGTAGTAATCTGCCAAGCGTGGATGGTCCTTGGAGCATGCAAGGAAGCAATAGAGAATTTGCAGAGGTTATGCAAACCTCTGTGGCCAAAGCTAGTAAAGTTGCTAACATGGGTCGAAGATAGAGGGGTACCCCTACAGATAGTGCCACTGAAGAGCCCGAAACTATGCTTCAGAAGCAATGGCACAAGGAGGATGGGAGAGAATCAAAACTGCGGACGAATCTTTGATGCTCCGGGAATGACACAAGGAACCGCAGTTATTATGGACCATTACTGGGCGTGTGGATCCAAGGCATTCATAAGGCTGCCGAAAAACTGGGGAGGAATATGCACACTAGTGAACATAAAACGATCCCGCACTAGTGATCCCTAAGAATGACCTGAATTTGGACAGTTTCCCGAAAACAGGTGCTCATCTAAGAAGAAGAAGATCTGTGGAACTGATATCCAGGATAAAGAGGGAAAATTACTTTTCTCCCAAATCAGAAGAGGCATTCCATGCAATCCCGTACGAACATAGGCTGTTCAGCCTCACCTCAACAGTATTCACAACACTACTCCTGCCCCACATCCAAGTTGGAGTGAATGCTAAATGGTTACAGATAACCAGATGGGAGTTATTGCAGACCATCAATACCACTATAAAGGATTCAACGCGATCAAAGAAGAGCTGAGAGCAATCAGACTGATGACCCTCCAAAACAGATATGTGCTTGACATGATCACAGCAATGGATGGAGGTGTTTGTGCAAAAATTGGAGAATCATGTTGCACATTCGTACCATCACACGATGAAGAAAACTGGAACCCTAACAGAGGCTATAAGCATGCTGACAAGCCTGAAAAAACAGATGATCGATGAAAGTGACGAAGTAGACGATGACAGCTGGTTTGAAGACCTATTCTCATGGGTCCCGCAATGGATGGCAGATATATTCAAGTTTCTGGGAGCTCTACTAGCAATGATATTGCTAAGATTCTGTGTTATCAAGATAATCATGACACAGTGCCAGAAAACTGCGAAGAAAGCCATAGGGATGAAAATAATGGTTGATGTCGAACCAGGATGGAAGCCCAGAGACCTGACTGATGAAGAAATAAAAGACTTTGTGAAGGCCAGCACATTTGCGCCAGAGGGAACAAAGTTCACATACCCTAAGAAGCGAAGAAGGTATGAAGGAAAATGGATCTACTGCAGCCCAAATGGACAATGTCAGCTAATGACGTGGAAAAAAGACGAACATGTGAAGACAGCAGGGAGTTTGAAGGGAGTGATAAAAATATGGACTCCAAAGGCTCACACATTCACACCATCATATACCAACGCAGAGGACGATGAGCATGACACTGAAGAAGCAAAAGAAATAAATGCAAAGGAGGTCGCAGAAGTGGTCAATGAACCGACCAGAGGGGGGAGTGTAAAGGATGTCCCAGACATGGCCTGCACCCCTTCCCCTCATTTCGAGGTACCATAAACGCACTCGCCAAGGTATGTGACGTATGAAGAGCAAATGAACCTACAAAGAGCTGCAGTGGGAGTCTGCCCAGTATACATCAGAAGATACATACCGGTTGAAACACCCATAACCAGACAACCCTGGGCAGCACGGTACCCTATCAGACAGCCATACCAACTGCTGATACGAAATGAGGAGTACCTACACACGGTCCACGAAGAGACCCCAAAAGCCTTAATGGAAGGCCAGTGGAAATGACACAAGAGCCTGAACAGATTTGAGAATGAACAAGAGCAGCAATCGAAGATAACACGCCAGTGCGAGTAACTACGAAATTGAATAGAATAGGCACAGAGAGGAGACAATGTTACAATGCCAGGAAACAGTGTTACGAGACAAGATGGAAGCAACCGTCCTGTTAAACGTGTGTAAATAGGCTTCAAACGCAAGATGCTAAGAAATCGATATTGCTTGCAATGCTTAGTAGAAGATAGAGCGGCAAGCGCCAACCGTATATCTACTTCAATAAGGCACATTATACAAGTGCGACTCCATTTTGTAAAAGCAGAAAGGTACCCAGGTGGCCAGAGGCCTGCCAGGCCAAGTTTCGAAACCCAGCCAAAGGCAAGAGAAGGGGACAAATCAAAACTCAACAAAGAGCGGCTCACGCCTAGGAAATCGAGATCAACCGGAGAAGGGGAGGAGAGCGTCAGCTCACAAGACTCCAACTTCAGAGCATACCAGCCTGCCTCATGAAGGTCAAGATAAGGGGGGCCCATGCAGGTGGCTAGGCCAACACAGAATTAAATGCACTAAAAGCTGGAAACTGAAGCAGATTCATGGTGAACTAAAACGTGACCAGCCAGGCGCGAAGAAGTACCATCGCCTGATGTCATCCAGGACCCGAGGATGCCATAACTTTTCCCAATAAGAGACTACAGTTTCGAGGACATCCTTAGCCAACTAATTGACACGTTGCCCTAAAACACTGATTGTTGGAAGGGAGGCAGGGTGAAACTTGGGACACCAGGCACAGGGGTGTCCATTCTGCATGCTGCTAATTAAAAGTGGAAATTTATGTCTAGGCGTGTAACCTGCCCAATCACAATGGACCAAGTTATCTTAAGTCCTATAGATATTGTAACCAATAGGACATCGTAGTTGTAGTGACGTCTATCATGCGTGATGTAGAGGGATGGGCGCAGACTCCCACCCGATAAGAGTTATCCAATCCGTATGCCCTATTATCATATACATATATAACACCTATACTTAAGTTACCTTTCCTAACCAATTATATTGCATGTCGAGTTTTGTAAAGTTAGACGTCAATGATGATGAACATTGCCTATAAGAATCTCTTGTTCAATTGAAGTTCGAGCAAGTCGGAGCGAGACCGGTGATCGCACTACAGCTGATTCCCATTTGTTTCCCTGTTTGATGTATGTATCATTAAACGGCCTTCCCTTTGCCAAACTACTGAGTCCTCGTTATTGAGTCGTGTCGGAGTGAGTGAATCCTGCACCCCCTGTCCTCACATGGTGCAGCTATCTTGTCTTACAAGTTCTAGAGGGTGAGTGCTGACCAATGGGCCCAATCCGCGAATTCCTCTCCTTGTGAACACTGCTTCAGCTATAAAGACTTTTATGGCTTGTGAGACATCTACCCAATCGTGTCTAGCTATATGGCGCTAGGCTAGCTTTTTCTGCAAAAGACCTGAGCCAATGCCTTGGTGAAGCATTCTCTGACAAATTAGCAATACACATGAGGCCGAGTCATTTAGGGAAGTAGTGACTAACGCATCTAACTGTTCGAAATCCCCCATATATTCCAACAGCCCAATGAAGTCAATTCCAATCAGGTCACCTACCTTGCTTAGGCAGGGTGCACTCATTTGCGGTGTGGCTGTGGTAAAATGCTGCTGGCTTTCAGAGCAGACAGAGCAGTTCCCACTGTATGGTTCCCTTTCATTTGCCATAAATTGTCTGGGGTAGTTTTTGAAGAAGCTGGTTTGTGATTGGCATGCCAAAGTGGCTTGCATGTGCCATTTTGAGCAGTGTCTTTTGAAAGACTGTTGGGAGGTAAAAGGACATCAGTAAGTATTTAACTCCCTTTTCACACAGACGATCACTAAAGCACATATTGAAATTACCCATTCAGTCCATGCTCTGATGAAGAAGATAACAAAAAAATGCATTAGATGGGTCCGGACCTGGGACAGGGCCGCAGTAAGCGAAACCAGCGCAAATGTACATGTAGAAGACAAAATACAAAATGTATGTTTTAAATATGTATGCTCAACTGGTATAAAAATCGTCTCTTCCTTTGCAAGGGGAAGGGACAAGATTGACAAACTCAGCAATTACGTTGTTGTGAAATGGACACTGTCCGAACCATCATGGCTGAGGTAATGAAGAGACACTGTTAAAAGGGAACACGCTCTCTTGGCACCCTTCCAAGTGTACGGAGCAGACGTGTCAGGAACATTCTCCCTGCTACAAGGCCCAGAGACCAGGCCTCCTCGCCACGTGGCTATTCCGAAACCTCTACTCCGTGGCCTTCAGTCAAGGCTGTGTATTAGCATTAGTACCTTACAGGGTAGCTCAGCCATCGCCTTAGCCCTTACCATGCAAAGGAAGCTCACCTGTGCCCTCCTTACAACCTGAAAAGCCAAACGATTGGTTTATCGGACAACTGGGGAATGTGGAGCAGACCTGTGCAAGGCATTAGTAGTCTGTGCACTTTAGTAAAGATGGCATCTCTCAACCTGGAATGTGACTGAGTCCTCTGGGGGAGCTAAAGCATCAACACCCTGCTGACACACAGGGACACAAGGAAGCTCATCTGCTTCAGGAAAGCTGCTCGTGCCGTACAGAATAGAGCAATTCAAGAACAAGTTACCGCAAGGAAGAAAAAGTAACGATATATATAGTTGCTCTGCTGAGTCCCAACAGTGCTCCGAGTCGCACCAAAGAACAATACTAGGGAGGAGTAAAAGAACCCAAGGAGATACCACTTCCCCGCACCCACTATAAAGTCCAACTCAGTCAACACACAGAGGCATCGGGATGCAGCAAAGGCCACACTACTTACATGGCAGTGCAGAGCTTTAAGAATTGTAAGATGTTGTGACATAAGCCCCTCCTGGGCTTGTGCTAAGTCAGGTGCACAGTGACATGTGGGAGATGTGTCACCATGTTAATAAAAGGCACGCACGGCCGCCCATGCGCCAGTCGATACAATCCTTGACCCTGCCTCTGCATCTTATTGTGCGCTGCACCAGTGTGAACACCGGGGCAGAGGGCCTGTCACCAGAGCCCAAGGCAAGTGCGGACCGGCACCCTGGCCCAACATAACAACTGGCAATGAGGTTTGAAGAGTCCTGCATACATATCGACAGCGCCGGTGTGCGCACCTCTGGACGGCATATGAAATTGTTTCGAATCATCTCTAACAACCACTGGCACAACGGGCGAGGTCCAGCGTCAAACGGGTGCACGCCCGGAGTCCCCACTGCATGCCACGAACCGAAACAATAAAAATAAGGAGAAAAGGAAAATTAGAGTTGGATACACACCGATTATCGATGGCATGCCGAAGCGGTCCAGCTCAGGCAGGCAAGAGCTGCCGGATGCCCAAAGGGGAATGTGACAGCACACTCCCGCTTGGAGGAGAGAGTGAAGCGGCACAGCAAAGACCACTGCTTCATCATTTCTTGATTGTGATCCCGCCTGAGGAGAGAGAAGCTGCAAGGACCGCCAGTGTAGTTACAGAACACTGCTCCTGCCTGGGGGAGAGTGGTGTAGCGAGGTCCGCCACCTCACATCAATGTGCAATGATCTCCTGCCTGGGAGGGAAGACAGTGCGGCAAAGACTGCAGCCGCCAAGACGTCCCACAAAAACCTGCCAATCCTATTGGCATGGAGCGGGTCTACACCTTTGGTCTCACCATTTTGGCCCTGTCAATCCTTGTGGCCCCCTCTGCACAGCAGGCACCAGGGCAGGCCCTGCTTTCGTGTGCTTGGAAGGAGATGCTGGAAAAGAGTCCGGAGGGGAGATCAGAGTCTGGCGAACACCATTGTGTTCACCTTGCATAGAGTCCTGCTGAAGGCCATCATGGCCCCCAGGTGCTGCCATGACATCAGCGCAGCCTGTGTGCTGCCAATGGCCAGCTCCAAAATCTCACGGGCACTGTGTGCCGTCAGGGACCACTGCTACCCAAGGACTGGCACTGCAGAGCAGCTGTGGCACCTGGTAACACGGGTGCGAATTTGCCTGCATGCAGTCAGTAGACGTTTAGGTGGAGAACTAATAAATCTGTCACCCCTTTCATGAGTGTCTCCCAGTCCCACAATGGACAGTGAAGGACCTTGGTGCTGTGTTCCCGCCCGTCTAGTGGGCTTAAACTGGCCTCATTCAAAGTGAACATTGTTGTCCGCATTCATATAACTATATAATGTATTGTTCGTAATTCTGTGCTTGCTTTTATTTTATTGTATACTCCTGGCATGGGATGTTGTGACTTAAGCCCCTCCTGGGCTCATTCTAAGTCAAGATTACAGTGACACGTAGGAGATGTGTCACCATGTTAATAAAAGGCATGCACGGCCGCCCGTGTGCCAGTCAATACCATCCATGACCCTCCGTTTGTGTCTAATTGTGCGCAGCACCAATACGAACACCAAGGCAGAAGGCCTACCACCAGAGCCCTATGCAAGAGCGTATATGTATATCTCATACACCATCAACGTTATTGTGGGTTTGAAGGATGTGGACGAACCCTTCCACCTGCAATGTAAAGGCAGAAATATGCATTTTAGTCAAGACACACCCACAACGTGGTGCCACTCAGTAGCCATCGCTGGAAGCTCATCTCCAGTTGAGAGCCAAATGGCCAATCCATTGTGGATTCATATGTTGCTCAAATGCCAAGTCGTTTTTAAACCCGAGAGATACAGTTCTCAAAGATTCAGACAATGGCAAGCATGTTTCACCCTTATTACAGATCATCAATGGAGTACAGCCTGAACCCTTCTGGTAGGAGTATTCAGCATGTTGAGCAAACACTAGGAAAGTTATAGTTGGTTTCTGTTGGAAAATGCTATCTAAAACATAGAACTGCCCTTTAGAGAAAGACAGGGGGCCTCATTGCGAGTTTGGAGGCAGCCATGCCCTTAATTAGGTCATGGCTGCCTCCAAACTCGGGACCGGGTCTGGGTTCCCTGAATGGGGTAATACCGGGACATTCTGACCTTGGAGGGCCCGGTATTTCCCCATTCAAGGAACCCAGACCCGGTACATCCCCATTCCCATATGAGCCCCAATGGGGCTCAGTGGGAATGGGGAGTATGCTAACAATGGGCCAGTTAATGACGGGCCCGTTGTAAGCATCCTCGTCTGCTCGTGGGACCAGGCGTCCTAAGCGGGACCCGCGAGCAGACCTTGTAATGAGGCGGTAGGGGGTTAACGGTGCCAGCAGCTCTACCACCGCTGTTAACCCCTTACCGCCTGGGTCATAATGAGGTCCAGGGTCTGATTGTATGCTCAAGCCTTCTGGAGTTTTGAATTAGGGCATTCAGCCACAATGAAGGTATTCAGCGTGCTGCATACTCCTACCAGTTCCTATTCATTATCCTTTAACTAGGGCCATTAATCGCTGGAAATCGGTTGGCATTCAGATATTACATGTCAATGCTGACTTTCCCTCATACCTGTTGCTGGCTTTCCTTGCACCGCGCACATGTGCAGGTAATTTCCAACTTGTTTGTCTGCTTGCCAGGACTCTACTCACAGGGACGATATACAGGAAGAGGTATTCGACAGAGCTACACATTCACTCAACCAGAACAATCCTGCAACAACATGACCCACCCACCAGCCCTCCACCTTTATAGTTTACAACCCCACGATCGGAAGTGATACCTAGAGAAAGGCCCTTCAAGATCAAAGATTTATATATTTATTTAAATATTTATATACAGGGAGGAGCAATTATCCATTCTCTGAGAGGGGGCCTCCCTCTCCTGACTGGTTCTTTCTGGAATCATCAAGAAATCCATCTTTGTCGCAGGTGTCTCCAGCGTGCCGATCACCTGACCTGTATTCTTCTGGAAGGCTGCATCCCATACGATGACGAGAAAACAGCAGTCCACATTACTCTTACCACGTGATAGCTCTGATGTTTTACACAGCACCACAGCTTCAGCAACTTGAATGTGTCAATCAAAAGATGCAGTTAGTCCTGGAAGTGAATTTAATGGGTCGAGGGGAGCATAAGACACTATCAATAAATGAATAATTATATTCAAATCCACTCTTATTAGCTAGAAGAGAAAGGATAAACTAAAGAGTCAATTCTAAGCATGAATGTCAGAAGAAACGCACATGCCACAATGTGATCACGTGAACGATGACAAGGAAAGCATAAGAAATGATATATCTGCATCTAAATTCCCCCCTTTTGCACATTGTATGCAACACATACCAAAGTTACTCATTGCCTTGTTACAATGTTATTGGTTTTATGGGAACCAGGTCTACACAAGCAGACATGTATTAATCCCCTCAATATAATGTAAATATCAATAATTAGCAGCATCCATTTCTTCCCTCTACATAACTATCATATTGATCTATATCTACATTCACTGAAAACACCTTTAGTTAAAGTGCAGTTAAGTTGCACATATTTAACACAACAAAACCCTTGAAATTCAGTGGATGTGGGAAATCATGTCCAGCTTAACTCACTGCGCTCCTGTTGATGTCACCCATGATGACATGTCCCTCATAATGACACTTTGTATGTCACTGTGAATCCCTTCTCTTATAATATGTATGTGCTCATGGGCTTTGCAGTGTGACCGTGCAGAGTAAAGCTGGTCATGACTTCCCACATCCGCTGAATTTAAAATATTTTTTGTTGCATTAAATCTGCACAACTTAACTGCACCATAACTCTCTTTTTTTTAATGAATTTCAAGTATTTTTTATACCATGATTATTTTCCCCACCATTAGCGATGGCCTTTGGCCATGTCCACTGTACAGGTTCCCCCAAAATGTTTCTTTTGGAACCAGTAGGTGGCCATGGCCTTTGGCTGTGGCCACTATACATGTCTTTCAGATGATGGATCATTCAAGAGGGTGCCATTTTTTCCTTTTAGGACAGAAGGCCAAAAAGCCCACCCAATGTTCTGTATGTGTCACTACATTTTGTCATCTGAGTGGTACATTGCATAATCTAATTTTACACAATTTGCATATTCCCCAACCATGTGACACAGAATTATCCAAACCATTGTTTCCCTTTAAACAAGGAAAAGATGTGCAGCAAACACTGGTACACACTCAAACAAATCGAGATGTTGCTCCATCTGAAACGTGTTCACTTTTGAATGTGCCCCCTGTGAGAGGACATAACAAATGTGTGACATGTTCAGCCTGCCCCTCCGCAGTACAGACTGACAATTTCCAAGCCTTAGGCAATACTGGCCCTCTTTCTGAATTTTCTAAATGCAGAAGTATGAATGTTATTTATGTAATCAAGTGCCCTTGTGCGAACCTCTATGTGGGCAAGACCGGTCCACATACGTATTAGCAAACATAAATCACGCATACTGTCCTGGTTCACCGCTGTAGCCCTACAGTCTTTCGCTGGCACCTATGGCAACATTGGTATCATGTTCACCCAGTCCAAGATCGCCAAACGCATATGCATTGCATGCACCGTCACATGGTGATGTCAAGGACCCCAAACTAGGATCCTAGTAAGCTATATATATAGTTACAACCCAGCGGACTTTGCATTGCAACTGTACTCATTGTTGCAGAATGCTGTGTTTGCCCTTCGTTAAGCTTCTATCCTTCATTCTGCTGTGCCTTCCCCTAATCCCTTCCTGTCTGCTTCCTAGTTAAACTTCCCTCCTGTTTTACTTGTATCCCTCCTATTCTCTGTCATGCCTCCTTGGAGTACTTCTTTTTGCCAAGTCCTCCTGCAAACTACTATCCTGCTTTCAGGACTATTCGACTTTCTTGGAGAACTTCTCTTGCCAAGCCTTCCTCCGAGCTGCTATCCTGCTCTACGCACCATCCTTGAACTATTAGAGTCCTTCGCCTGCCACTCACTCTTAAAGGATTATTCCTGACTGTAGAGTGTGCAGTTTTCTTCCCCTTTGTTTTTTTTTCTCCCGCTGGATTGGCTGCACAATCCCAGACCAGAGCCAAGCATCTAGTATCATCTTCTGTGTCACAGTGGCTTCCCAGGGGATAGGTTGCCTCACACATCACTCTGATCCACCTGCTGATCATAAGGTCAGGTGTGATCTTGACAGGTTGCAATGCCTAAAGGAAATAGAACAAATGGATCAATTACAAGAACTGATGAATACCGTCCAGCGACTTACCCATGAAATGCAACAACTAAAGTTGGAGAACGCACAACTACATCAAGCTCTAATGTCTTATTTTGCTCTTGTAGCCCTACCAACTCCCACCATGATTGACAAATATCAGAGGGATCCCAAGAAGTTAAAAGAGTTCCTATATGCATGTTTGGTGGCGTTTTCCTTTAGACAAAATTATTTTCCCTCTTATTACTCTAAAATTGGGTTTTTTGGACTATGCGGGTTTAGTCACTGCATTTAGAGGCATGTTATGAATATACCAGCTAAGAATCCTTGTTAGATTTAGTCCAAGACTCAATTGACATGCGCACATATATTACTACATTTCAACAAGTTGCACAGACCATGAAATGACCGGAGGAGGCTTGCTTCACCTTGTTCTTTAGAGAACTATATGAAGATCGTAAGGATGAAATTGCTTGTGTACCTGACCCTTCAGCCTCTGATGAGCTTGTTAAACATACTCTACAGATTGATTTCATGCTGCATGAACGCAGATCTGAAAAGAGCAAAAACAAGAATCCAGTACGTTCTTTCTCTTTAGCTGTTCCAAAAAACAACACCACCTCTGCACCTATGCAAATAGGTGCTACCAGGGGTCCGCTTACTGACGAGAAAAGAATATGCAAAAGAACAAAGGAATTATGTACGTATTGTGGTTTGGCAGGCCGTATTTTATGCCTTTGTCTGTTAGTCCTACCCAGGCCAGGTGTTCAGGAAATTCCAGCTCCCAACCTTAGGTGGGATGTCGGTTCGGGAGTACACACAAAATCACTTGTACAACACTGGATTTGCTAAGACCTCTACTTTGCTGGTTTTGCATGTTGTTCTTGTGTTACCCTGATCAGACAAAACCGAAGCCATTGCATTAGTGGATTCAGGGGACACTGGTATTTTTATGGATCAATCATGGGCATAATCCAGAGGAATAACTACACAGTTGAAGCCTATTGCTATGATGCCTGTCCTAGGGGAAGATGGATGTCCTCCAGAGGGTGGGCCCATAACGGCTAACACATCACCTCTCCAATTGATTATCCATCACCATCAAGAACTTAACTCCTTTGATCTCATACAGATGACCACCTATACCATTATGTGGGAATTCCCTAGCAGGAGGAACAGAATCCGCACATTAACTGGAAGGCACACACTGTGTTTCAGGGCTCAGAACATTGTGTCACTACTTGTCTAACTACTGAGACTACTGCTGTCAGTTTTTCACTTCCATCAATTGAAGCCAAGTACGTTCCTTCCATACATTCTTTAATACCCTAGGAAACAAGAGTTTGTCTCAGTGTCTCAGTGTTTGAGAATGATAAGATCAAGTCCCTGCCGCCACACAAACCCGCATAACTGCTCTATCGACTTATTGCCCAATTCAGAGGTTCATATGATTCGCATGTTTATACCCTCTCCAAAGGAAAAGGAAACATTATGGGCACAGCTGCAAGAAAATCTTCCGCAGGGGCTTCTCTGTTTTTTGTGTCTGAAAAAGACACTTCAGAGCTTAGACCATGTATTGACTACCGTGGTCTGAACAAGATTACCAAAAAGGACAAATATCCTCTAACTTTGATACAGGACATATCGGAGGCATTGAAGATGGTTACAGTATTTATCAAACTTGACTTTAGAGGTGCTTACCACCTTGTGCGAATTAAAGAAGGCGATGAATTGGAGAATGCTTTTCGCAGCCCCCTTTTGTAACTACCAGTACCAGGACATGCCATTTGGGCTGGCTAATGCCACAGCAGTCTTTCAAAAGTGTGTTGTCCATTTGTTTTCAGATGTGTTGCTTAATTCCTTAATCATCTATCTTGATGATATTCTTGTGTGTACACAAAGAAAAGAAGACCACCAGGCACATGTTGCGGAAGTCCTCCAGCATTTATAGGTAAACCAACTAAAGGTCAAGCAAGAGAAATGTGTATTTGCAGTTACAGAAGTTGCTTACTTGGGTTACATACTTTCTGACAAAGGCATTTCTGTGGATCCTAGAAAGGTCAAGGCTGTGATGGACTGGCCAACTCCTGGTTCTGTTAAAGACATCCAAAGGTTCTTAGGCTTAGTGAACATTTATCGCAAATTCATCCCAGCCTTTTCTCAAGTCGTTCTTCCCATTATATCCTTATTGAATAAGAATGTAGTCTTCTCCTGGAGTGAACACACTGCATCTGACTTTGAATAACTGAAATCACTTTTCACCTCAGCACCTATCCTTTCTCCGCCTAATGTGCTGAAAGCCTATATTCTGGAGGCTGATGCCTCAGACCAAACAGTGAGAGCTGTGATCAAACAAACCCAGGATGACCAACACGATCATCCAATAGCTTACATGTCTAAAACGTTATCGCCATCTGAGAGAAACTATTCTGTCCTAAAGAAGAAACTTCTTGCTATAAAATTGGCATGTGTGGGGTGGAGTCATTTACTTATGGGAGTCGTGTATTCTTCATTGATCCGTACCGACCACTGCAACCTTCAGTACCTACTTGAATTTGAGTGCAGAAACAGCCATCAGGCCCGATGCACCCATTTCTTTCATCACTATGACCTTGTTTGCACCCATATGCAGGATTCCAAGAAAATTGTAGCAGATGACTTATTCCACAGTTGACTACTCACCATTGAACCAACGTATCATGGAACTAAGATGTTTGATCCGGATATCTGTATTGCTAATGTGGATTACTTCCTGCACCAAGTTAAGACGGCTCTGCTTCACTTTCCACAAGAGGAGCTTGTGAAAAGCCAGGGACTTAGTAAAAAGATGGAATTACTGTTTTATGGCCAACAACTTTTTCACGCCACCAAAGATTTACAGAGGGAAAGTTTGCAGGTGTGTCATGACTCCCATATGGCAAGACACCGAAGTATACAAGCTACCAAATAACCTATCAAGCATTACTTTTGGTGGCCCTCTATGGACATTATCAAATACGTATCTTCTTTTCCCAATTGTGGTCAATCAAAACATGTTTCGAAAAAACCTGTTGGTGGACTCACTCAACCTGAATTACCTTCACAACCATGGCACACCATTGCCACAGATGTTATTGTGGATTTACTAATCTCTGAATACTGTGGTCAAGGTCACGGTTGACATGTTCTCCAGACTAGCTCATTACGTACCACTCGAAAAACTCCAGACCACTAAAGAAATTAGCAATATCTTCATTACCCACATCTTTCGACTCCATGGCATTCCCACCAACATCAACTTGGATCAAGGTCACCAATAAACCTCCAAGTTCTGGTCTGCCTTCTTCAAAATACTATGAACTGGCCATTCACTGTTCTCTGGGTTCGATACTGAAACTAATGGTTTGACTGAAAGAACTAATCATACCATTAATCAGTATCTACAATGTTTTACCTCAGCCACTTGTGAAAACTTGGCCACCTTGTTACCTATTGATGAATTTTCCGATAACAATACCTACCATTCCTCTTTGTCTATGAGTCCATTTTTATTGTACTTTTGGTTTCCATCCTCAGTGGTTACCTGTATCCATATCTACATACAGCACTAATGTACCATCTGCTGAGGAAAGCACATGTGCACTTATTGAAACAAATAAAAATGCTCTGGGCGATCTAAAAACAGCTCAAGCACCTACTAAGCGTTTTTCGGACCATTCCGGCATACAAAAAAAAGAGACCAAGTTTGGCTTTCGTCACGGCATCTGCCAATATGGTTTCAAACCTTGACGTTTTTCACCCAGGTATTATGGACCATTCAAAATAATCAAAATCATACATCCTGTTGCTTTCAAATTGGCCCTACCCATCACCTGGAACAGGATACATCCAGTGTTCCATGCATCATTGTTCAAATCTTACGTTGACGCTCCTGATCTAAGAAAAGGATTACAATCACCTCCACCTGTGGTCTTGGATGATGCGCTGGAGAACAAAGTCGAAGATATATGTGACTCTCTGTACCGTTGTGGTCAGCTGCAATACCTCATTCACTGGAAGCGTTATCCTGTTAGTGAAAGAAGATGGGAACCAATTTGGAATGGTCATGTCCCCATCTTCTCAGAAGGTTCCACCAATAATACCCCTGGAAGCCAGGTGGAAAAGGGCTTTGACACGTGTATGATGTCATGCTCCTGTGTTGGATGTTCCTCCTGTTTTCCTTGTATCCCTCCTATGCTCCGCCCTACCTCCTTGGAGAACCTCTTTTTGCCAAGTCCTCCTGCAAACTACTATCCTGCTCTCAGCACCATTCTACTTCCTTGCAGTACTTCTCTTGCCAAGTCTTCCTGGAAGCTACTATCCTGCTCTCTGCACCATCCTTCATTAGTGGAGTCCTTTACCTGTCACTCACTCTTAAAGAATTACTCCTGACTGCAGACTGTGCATTGTTCCCCTGCATGTTTTCTCCCACTGGATTGGCTACGCATTCCCTGGGCAAAGCCAATCATCTAGTATCATCTCCTGATTCACGGTGGCTGCCCAGGGGAGAGGTCGCCACAAACAACACTCTGATCCACATTCTGATCATAAGGTAAAACGTGATCTTGACACATTTGTAATCAGGAAGTTACAGCACCTTTGGTAACTCATGTTGTCACCTCCACACGTGGCGCAGATGATTTCGCATGGCGTGTGGTTGAAAAAATAGTTATAAAAAGGCAAGTTGGTCCAATGAAGGCCCTACATTCTAGACGTGCACAACATTGGATGTACACTCTAAAAACTCACATTTATGGTCTTAACGACCAGTTGGATTGGAATGTTTTGCTATAATGTCCTTGAATACTGGCTGTGTTGGCTTGATGGATCAGTTCTAAGTTGTATGCTTTAGTAAGAGTATTTTCCATGTTTAGAAATCAGTGGGCTATTGGACAGCGATATTCCCACTTGTTTGTCCCAATACTTTACTGTGTGATTGTAATTTGTGCATTCGTTGGTAAAATATCTGTCATTGTTTAATACCCTTGTCAAGTATGTACTCCTGTTCCGCACCTATATGGGATTAGCCCTGTGCCCAATTAGATATATATATATATATATTAGACATGACTGACATGCTATTAATGTCTGTACATGGAGACTTAGAGTGTTGACAATGTTCTTGGGCAGACTAGACAGGTCTTACTTTTGTTATGCGCATCAGCAATACCTTTTCTCATAGTTTGAGCCCAAAATAGGCAAATGCCATATGGGTACAGATGGCCACCAGAGTAAAGCAGGGTCTGCTTTAACCTAACATCAACCTGTTGCGTTTATTTAGAAGGTACTTTGACTGGCCCGCATCCTCATCAATTTTCCAATTCCTTGATTGAATCCTGTCTTGCAGGGTTATCATCCCTTCAAGTTCATGTAGGCATGACCACCTTTTTCATTATTGTCTTAATTTGTTTTTTGCTTAGCATTTCTCCTTGATTTTGACTATTTGTGAGTCTAGTTTAAGTGGGGCACATTAGGTTTCCCTTTATTTTAGGCAGATTACAGATGCCTTCAGAATCAATTGGCAAATGACTCCTGTGTACATATTATGGCACCGTTCAGGTACCGTTTCACATTAAAATGTTACCTATATTTTGCCCTGAGAAAGTGTGTCTAGTTTTTTTTACTTACACAGATAATGTTTGGTTATCTTCCAGTGTCCCATATCCAAGGCCCTGATGAAGCCATTGCCACAATAGGGTTCAATGTTGAAACTAGGATCCTCACCTAAATCCATTTTTCATTCTGGAATGAATTGTCATGCGTTCAGGGGTTTGGGTCAAGGTAATTCTAGAACTGTACTACGAAATTGTGTTTTATTATTGCTATTGCTGCATCAGCTCTAGTTCTGTTTGGCATGCATTTTAGGATTATGTGCTATGGTGGCCGGTTGATGTGCATACAATTATGGCACCCTTGTGATTGCATACTGATATGTACCATTTCTTTTTTTGTTGCTAAATTCACAATTTATTTATTCTTATTGTTTTAGGGGTGTTTGTTATACATCACAAAAATGTGTTTAATTTGTGTATAAGACATGTTTTATCATTTCAACATAATGACAATTGTTAACGTTTTGCATTGACAAATACTATATATTAGACACCTGTCCCTGGACATTTCTCTCACGTAGGCTTATGGCGACACATTGTTGGTCATTACTTTAGTGCAATATAAAGTCTTTTTTCCTTCCATTCCAGTATCCTGTCCAGTATCCTGTCATTGCCATGCCTAGGAATGCTCTCATCTGGGTTCCTGTTTGAGGTTTAGGCATTTTCAAATTGCCTTCACTGCGTGTGTGTGGCAGGAAACGAGTGGCCTGCCATGATGTTATTCCCTCTACAGCTATATTTTCTGCTTGGAGCCCTCATGAGTCATGTTCCTTGAGAGGTAAAACAGATAGAAGGGTAAGAAAACAAGAAGTAATCAAGAGGCTATCTTCGATCCTGGAAAGTTTTGGTCCTTTTTATAGTGTTGGAGAAGAGTGTGGGAGATTCCCTTTATCCACGTGGGAGATGTGTCAACACTTATATTGATTTCCTCAGATATGAAAAATTTAAAGCATATCTTCTGTCTGGATAATCTACTGCCACTGTGTCACTATTGTTGGAATTCAGGAGAGTATTGTGGTCAGATACTACAGCATTCATATCCCTATGGCCATGGACAAATCTTCTCGCTCTGGCTTCTTCACAGCTAGTATCAGGGTATTACATGGGCTACTTGTCGGAACTATTCCGACTTTTATCAAGAGTCATTTTATAACTGGGGCTTTTCCTTCCTCAGTTTTAGGGCATAGGTAATAGAGGGAAATTCAGGGTAATCCTTTAGAGTGGCTTATTTTAATGTGCACTGGTTCTGCATTGCAGATGCATCCCTCCTAATGATCACGTGTTGGACAAAGGGAACTTGGGACTGTGGCCCAATGGGCATTAATCTCTGTGTACAAATCAGTGTCTTTAAGGTCTGAATTTGTTAGTGGAATGCCTTGTAACACGGTCAGTGCTGATTTGGTATTCTTTTCAGGAATGTCTAGAAACAGAGTGCAATAAATAGTGCATTTTAATTTATAAAGGAGGGATATCTTTAATAATTTTACGGGAGCTGATGTACTCAATTAGAAAGTGTGTTTTACAGTAATGGGGCCTAGGGTGGCAGGAGTCAATTCAGTGACTTGGTGTGGCACTGATGTATTAGATAGGCATACTACATTTATGATCATTAAGGAGAAAAGGTTATCAGGGAGACCGTCAGAATAGATCACAGCTCTATTAGTCACCACATCTACTAGAAAGGATATAGTTTGCCTTCCCACTAAACATTGCTCATCTGGCGAATCTTGATCTACTGGAAGCAGAGGGGTCATGGCACGAGTTTCTAATGGTTTGGCTCGGTGATGATCTTCATCATGCCCACTCAGTGTTTCCTTATTTGGCTTGAATTTAGGGTATTTGAATTAAGGAACTGATCTGTATCATTGGGCAAGGGCAGAACATTTTACAGTGTTGGATTGCAAATTATTATTCCAGTGGACCTCCTGTTTTCAGTAATTACATGATGTTGGACTAGGGAATCCTGCAGTTGAAAAACTTGAGCAGCACCTGTAATGGGGCAGATCAATACAAAGGTAATACCCACTGCCCCCACTCAGATGAGTATGCAAGTACCGATTCCAATACCTGTCCCTCGCCCAGACCATCTAGGTGAAAAACAATACCAGCTGAGACAGCCCTACCACCCCAAGACTCTAGGGGTGGAAGACAGAACCAATGAAGACAATGAAGTTGTTGTTATGAATACAAAAGATGGTGTGTCAAGTAGGGTGACACGTAGTTGTTACTATACATATATACAGAGATAGAGAATTAATAGAAGACTATACACATACGCACAAAGTACACATAGTAGACATGCATACATATAGACATGAAGGGACATGAAGAGCACATAGGCATGAAGAATACTTGCACAAAGACATGAAGGTCATGTTCACGCAGACATGAAGGATATTTGCACCTAGACAAGAAGAACATATACACATACAAGGCTTTCTCGGGCCGTGGTCCTCGCAATATCCAACTGTCTCTTCCTAAATACCTTCATTCTAGAGCCTTCCGCTCAGCTACCTCCAACTCCCTGCGGTTCTGACACTTTTCTAAGCAGAGAGTGGTGGGTAGATCTCTCTTCTCTGCAGGTGCATCCCTTTGGAACAGCCTCCCTGCCACTCTCAGACTTGAGCCGGACCACTTGAAGTTCCGGAAGCTGCTCAAGAACTTCCTTTTCTCCTCTTCCTTTCTCCTGCTAACCTATCTGTTCTGCTCTTTCTAACTGGTTGTGCGGTTTCCCTCAGAGTCACACAGGGTTCCATGCCCCCCCCTCCTCGACCAGTCACCCTGGCCTACCCAGTACTGCGAGTTTGGGACTGCATCCATGTAGTTCTTTGCCATCCTTGCTCTTACTCAGAGGCCTGCTGCCCTGACTGCACCTCCCTTAACCCCTTCCCTGCACTTCCCCTGCACCCTCTCCCCTGCACTTCTCATTTGCACTTGCACGATTTGAATGTCACAAGGTAATTTGTCCCGTCATTCCTCTGTTCCCCCTGTCGTGTGGCACCTACAAACACTTGTGTAGAGGCGCGTTACAAATACCAAATCATATCATATATCATCACCCCCAGAAAATATTAACCTGTACGAGATCAAGGCACAACATGGCGAAGAATCAACCAAGGCCCAGCCATTTTTCTAACATAGAGGCTTCAGTAGGTCCCTGAATTAACAAGGCCTCAGAATCCAATTCACAAAAAAACATATAGTTGAGAAACTCGTGCAGAGCCCAAGCAGTTGCTTACGATCAAAGCCAAGGTCAGAAAATAGGAAGGAAGAAATGGATTAACGGAACACAGACACCAGAAAACTGTTCCGCAGGTGCATGAGAGCAGTAAGCCAAAAGATGAAATAGAAAGTAACTGACTAGCACCATGAGTGGCCACAATGAACACATCATTAACATTATAATTAGCTAAACCCTAAATAAATGGAAGGACATCAATTCTCAAACATGATACCCTAACACGTGACCCAGCTATGGAAGACACTAGCCATTCATTATGAGCCAGACACAGATAGGACGCATGCTGAAATCCCACAGCATGCACACAGACACCAGACAGCACACAAGGTTACGTTCAAAGGATCGGAAAGGACTCATCACCTCGGTATGATTAGGAGAATTCATTATTTAAAAATATGACAGACTATTGATGTCTCTTGGCCCACTATGTTTTGCTCATATTGTGACGTCTCGTCAAAGTGTCCAAGTTTCGCAGGCCATTAGACAACCAATGGAAAGTTCCCTTGCCACACCGCCTATGATAGATAGTGTTGACCAATTAGCTGTCCTTATAATTATGAAATATGGGCCCAGGTGGAGCCACCAGATAGGTACCCACCAAAAGGTTTTGTAACACCTATACAATATGCATAGTTTGAGCTATTAGCCAACCCCATTTCCCCATGTGTCTTGTAAACTGATAATGCAATGTAATGAATCCGATGGCATCATTACTCCCTTTTCAACAGTGACCTCCCCCCATATGGCCAGGGGACAGCAGCTGCTACCTGATCCTGACTCCAAGGGTGGCTATATGAGGCAGGATCACAAGTGGGGAGACAACTTCTGGGAGGGAGTGGTGGTGTCCACAGATGAACCATGGTATCCACCTGTACCCATTGCAGGATGAATCTCCCATACATAAAACCCTAATGGCATATTGCGGTTCTTTGCCTTCTCCCTCAAAGGAAAATGCTGAATTTCCCTCGAACAGTTCTTCAGATCAACTTTCAAATATTAATTCACCCTTAGGAAATGTTAAAACAATTCCTCCAATGTTGTTTTGCAAGTTAGTAAAAATAAACGACTATTCCCAGAAACAACTAAACACTGTGATGAGGAAGAAGAATGGAAGAATGCAGAGCAGAGAAAGCCACAGGCAATGCTCTAGTTATTTTGAGCATACACTTGTTCCCGGGACATTTAAAAGAAGATCATGAGAAGAAATGGCAGACTGCTGGTGGGAACGGGGTACTGCTCTTTGAGTGGCCGAAGAACCAAAAGAAGCACATTGGAGCCAACCGGCTCATATGGTGAGCAGTAGAGGATGACACAAATAGGATTTCACATGGGAATGCCAGAAGCGGGAGCAGTGGTCCTGGGCATTCATCGTTGGAAAAAAAGCAAAGAGAATCTTACCGTAGACCTGCGAGGAGAGGAGAAGCACAACCAGAGCCACGAGAGACATGGAAATTGAAAGCCGAGCAGCGCAAAGGAAAGAGAATCCAACGGCTGTCATCAGCGAACCGCAGACAGAACAGGAGACACCACAAAGAGCCAGGGAATTCATGTTGGGATGAAGGGAGCATCAGGGCATATTGGCGAATACCCCACATGTTAAATATTGAACAACGAAAGTCAGATACAGAGAGAACATTATTTCTTGATAATGAAACTATGAAGTTAAATGCACGTTTGCCTAGAAGAGAATCCTTAGCGGACGTTGCAAATTAGCCCACAATGTTAAGGTGGTGAATGATTGGAAGTGTGAGCAAAACACTGATTTGGAAATAAACTATGGACTGTCGGTACTAGCCAAAAGGGCTGATGTGTAAAACTAGCAAAGGTTGAGTTGCAGAGACAGACAATTGCCAGACATCCTGGCAGGAGAGTACACCAGCCACTTGCAAGTGTGTGAAAACAAGAAGCGCTGGCCGGAGAGACTGCCAGGTAATTGGAAATGTGTGAAAACAAGAATCCCTGGCAGGAGAATATACCACAAAATCACAAGAATGTGAATATGGGGAAACAGCGAAACCCTGGCAGGAGAGTATACCAGGCATCCTGACAACCTAAAAGCCACAGATGGATATATATGTGACGAGGGTATTAAACAAAAAGGAAAGACAAGAACTATTATTATCAAGAAATTCTGAAGAAGAATCCAGGGGAAGGGAGATAACCTCTGGATTAAGGAGCAATATCCTTGAGAGCCTTTATGTTGGAGATACGTATTTCTTTTTTTAACACTTTTGAACCCCTGAAGGCCAAGTACATTATTCTTTTCACCTTAAGACGTATTTCATTACAATACGAGGACCAGAATAGTATTTTGGACACAGGACAGTTTTGTTTAAGACATTCTGACACTGTGTCAAGCTGATTGGCCCGAGAGGACCGCGTACCTGTAGTCTTGGTGGTTGGTCTCGCAGAGGTCGCCAGTCTGGAGTCCAGGAACTGATGAGATAGCGGCACGAGGAATCAGCCTCTCCACCACCCAAATGAGGAACTGGGTGAAGGATGGACCAACCCCCAATGTCACAAAGGCACTCTCCCAGGTAAGCGTGACAAGAGGATGTAGGCTCAGATGGAGGGAACCATAGTCCAGGTAGAGCTTGTTGTCCGAATCTTCCAAGAACCTCAGTGCAGCGACAGTTGATAGATAGACCAGTGTAGCAGAAAGGTATTCGTAGTAGGCAAAGGAGCTTGGCTGGTGCAGATAGTTCCAATGGTACACAGGATGAGATTCGGAGTCAGGCAAGACAGGAAAGAGTGAGGACAGTTGGAACTAGTTGTCTGGCCAATTAGAGAACTGTAGGAACGTGCCCAAGATGGAACAGGGGGAATGCAGGCTAGTGTGGGATAAGTCCCCTCTACACAATGATGACTCAGGACAGAACTCCGGAATGGGCTGAGGGAAGACTGACCCAGGGCAAAACCTAGGTAGTAGCTGGAGGCTGGCTGGCCCAGGGCCGAACCCAGGTGAGGATTGAAGGCAGGCAGGCCCAGGACAGGACCCGGATAAGAACTGGAGTCAGGCTGGCCCAGGGCAGGCCACAGGTAAGGACTGGAGGCAGGCAGGCCCAGGACAGGCCACAGGTAAGGCTGGAGGCAGGCAGGCCCAGGACAGGCCACAGGTAAGGCTGGAGGCAGGCAGGCCCAGGACAGGCCACAGGTAAGGCTGGAGGCAAGCAGGTAGGCCCAGGACAGGCCACAGGTAAGGCTGGAGGCAGGTAGGCCCAGGACAGGCCACAGGTAAGGCTGGAGGCAGGTAGGCCCAGGACAGGCCACAGGTAAGGCTGGAGGCAGGTAGGCCCAGGACAGGCCACAGGTAAGGCTGGGCAGGAACAACGAGGAAAGCGAAGCAAACCGCGTTGAGACGCGGGCAGCTTTGACTAGCGGCCTCTTTTATGGGCCGCCGGCGCCCGAGAGGCCTGGAACGCAAACCGTTCCGTTTCCGGGCGCCGGCGAACCCAGAACGAGGCTTGGAAGGCAAGCCCCCACGGCGCATGCGCGGAACCGAGAGAGAGGACCTCCGCGCATGCGCCGAAGGCCGCCGGCCCTGTAATCCGTTGCTCCCCTCCCGGCGAGTCCCCAGACGCGAACGCGCGGGTAGACTCGCCAGGAGGAAATGGGAGCGGCAGACCCCAGTCTCCCGCGTGACATGACACTATGCCCCCTCCCAGGAAGACCCGGGGCCCCAGGCTTCCAGGGAAACCGTACGTAGAACTCACGTATCAGCCGGGGAGCATGCACGTGCTGGCGCGGTTCCCAGGTACGATCACAGGCCGGGTACCCCTTCCAGTCAACCAAATAGTGGAGCACCCCTCTACGGTACCGGGCATCACAGATCTCGTGTACCTCAAACTCAGGGCCCCCCTGTACCAAAACAGAGGCCGGACGAGGAGAGGTGCGGCCATAATCATCGACCACATAGGGTTTTAACAGGGACACGTGAAAAACGGGATGTACACGCCAGGAAGAGGGTAGGTGAAGACGGAAGGCTACAGAGGACAACCGTTTGGTGATAACAAAGGGTCCCAAATATCGAGGGGCCAGTTTGACGGGCAGATTGCGGAGAGGCAGGTTCTTTGAGGACAACCACACCTTGTCGCCCTCCTGGAAATTAGGTTCTGCACTCCTCTTCCTGTCTGCCTGTCTCTTCATCCGATCCTTGGCTTCACTTAAGATCTTGTGTGCAAGTTCTTGCTGTTCCCGGATGTGTAAGACCAGACCATCAGCAGAGGGAACAGTACTAGACGGAACTGGTTGAAAAGGCATTAACCGAGGATGTAGACCAGTGGAACAGAAGAATGGGCTGACTCCAATGGAGGCATGAACAGTGTTGTTGTAGGATACTTCGGCCAGATCTAGCCCACCTTTCCAATTAGACTGTGTGGCATTGGCAAAACAGCGGAGGTACCCCTCCAAAGTCTGATTGGTCCTTTCGGTTAGCCCATTTGTCTGTGGGTGATAGCCTGAGCTTAGAGCTCTATGTATTCCCAGATGACCACACACCTGTCTCCAAAATGATGAAAGGAACTGGGTACCTCTATCCGATATGATTTTCTCCGGTAGGCCGTGCAACCGGTAGATGTCGTGCAGAAACGCTGAAGCCATTTGAGTAGCTGTAGGGATTTTCCGGAATGGGATGAAATGGGCCAGTTTGGTGAAGCTGTCCACAACCACCATTATACAGGTGTACCCTTCAGATGGAGGCAAATCCACAATGAAATCGGTGGCGATGGTATGCCATGGATAGGGAGCCACTTCGGTGGGCATTAACAAACCCAATGGTCGTCTTCTGGGAACCTTGCACTGGGCACATATTGGACAGCTGTCAATGTACTTCTGGACCTCGGTCGCCCAACCAGGCCACCAGAACTGTCGGGATATCAACTCTCGAGTGGCTCTGACCCCGCGATGTCCTCCTATGGGTGAATCATGGAATCCGTGTAGAATGCCCCTTCTAATGGCTCCTCTGGGTATGTAGAGTCTTCTTTGAAAAAACAACAGTCCGTCTCGTTCTGATACTAGTTGCCGACTAAGAAGGGACGTTCTTTCTGGATCCGACCGAGTGGCTTCCGCGATGGACTTAAGGTGAGAGGACAAGGCCAGCAGAAAATGGCGAGGAGAAATCAGTGGCTGTTCTGGACAGGGCGTCCCATCTACGTTTTCCAGGGACCTGGAAAGCGCATCCGCTTTCGTATTGGAGGTTCCCGGGATATAAGTAACATGGAACTCAAACGGAGAGAAGAAGAAGGCCCACCGGGCTTGACGAGGAGTCCGACATTGCAGAGAGCGAAGATATTGCAGATTGCGATGGTCTGTCCGCACCTCCACAGAAAAGCGTGCTCCGAGGAGAAAATGTCTCCATTCCTCGAATGCGGTCTTGATGGCTAACAGTTCCCTTTCAATCACCGCGTAGTTTCGTTCGCTGGGACTCAACTTGCGAGAATAATAGGCTACTGGATGTTCTACCAACGTGATAGGATCTTTCTGAAGAAGGACTGCCCCTACAGCAAAGCTGGAAGCATCGGCCTCCACTATGTAAGGCAACTCTTCCTGGGGATGGCGCAGGATCGGGGCAGCCATAAAGGCCGACTTCAATACGTCGAAAGCCCGGGAAGCCACGAGATCCCATTCGAACGTGATCTTGCTGCTGGTTAGCCTGGTGAGGGGCGCCGAGATCTGTGAGAACTGTGGGATAAAGCGCCTGTAAAAGTTTGCGAATCCCAGGAAGCGTTGGAGAGCCTTGATATCGTGTGGATGTCTCCATTCTTGTATGGCTCGCACCTTCTTGGGATCCATCCCAATGCCTTCTTGATTGATAACAAATCCCAAGAATTCAATGCTGGGTTGGTGAAAGCTACATTTCTCTGCTTTGGCGAACAGGTTATTGACGGACAGCCGATGAAGGACCTCACGAACATGTTCCACATGCTCGTCTAAGGATTTAGAGAATATCAATATGTCGTCCAGATAAACCCAAACGGATAACCCTAACAGGTCACCAAAGATGTAGTCCATGAATCGTTGAAAAACAGCGGGAGCATTACATAGGCCGAAAGGCATAACCCTGTATTCAAAATGCCCAAAAGATGTCTTGAAAGCTGTCTTCCACTCGTCCCCACTCCTGATGCGCACCAAATGATAAGCTCCGCGGAGGTCCAATTTGGAGAAAATTCGCGCAGTATGCAGGGTTTCAAGGATGCTGCGAATTAAGGGTAAAGGATACCGGTCCTTGGCTGTTATGTCATTCAACTGCCGGTAGTCGACACAGGGTCTCAATGTACCTTCTTTTTTCTTTACAAAAAACAGGGGGAATCCTGCAGGCGATTTCGATGGCACAATGTACCCCTTTTCTAGACTCTCCGACAAATACTCCTGAAGAACTAGCTTCTCGTCACGTGTCAAAGCATATAGTTTCCCATGGGGAATAACGTGGTCCGGTAGCAGGTCAATGGAGCAATCAAAAGAACGGTGTGGAGGAAGGGGTATGTTGCCAGGTTCAGAAAACACATGTTTGAATTCGGAATATTCCTGTGGGACCAGAGACGTGGAACATAGATGAACCCCATTGCTGTCCGTTATTAGAGAAGTCGAGACGGTCCTGGTGGGAACGGGTAGCTTGCATTCTTGAGCACACCGTTCGGATGAAAAGGTCAAGGTCTGGGTTCTCCAGTCTATCAAAGGATTGTGGTGTTGCAACCAAGGTAATCCCAAAACCATCTTGTAGTTCGGTGACTTGATAACATCAAAGGCTAGTTCCTCGTAATGATCAGCAATCAGAAGGGCCAGTCCAACTGTGAACTGACTAACGGGTCCAGAAGACAAGGGAGTACCATCAATAAGCTCCACCGACAGAGGCGTGTGTCTGGAAACGAGTGGTATCTTATGTCTGGTGACGAACGTTTCGTCGATGTAATTGCCGGAAGCCCCACAGTCCAGTAGACCGGATACTTCCAGGTTCTTGTCTGGTAGTTTAATTCGGACCTTCAGGGTCTGTAGTACCGCTGGTTGCATGGGCAGACGTATAGAACAAATAACAGAAGGGTCTGAGGAAGGAATGGGACCTGTCGTTGCCCTTCCTGTATACGACAGGTCTCCTAGTTTCCCGACTTCTTCTTCTGCGGACGCAAAGGACACGTACCCAAATAATGTCCAGCTGCTCCACAGTAAAGACACAAACGCAAAGACCTCCTTCGTTTCTTCTCTTCTTCCGTCAAAGGTCCCCTCATGGCTCCTACTTGCATGGGCTCAGGTCCGGACTCGGTCGACCCAAACGAACCAGCAGGTGTGTTGGTTGTCCGGGGACCGCTTCTGTCAAGCCGACGTCTCTCAGCCTTTCGTTCGGCTAGCCTTTGGTCAATACGGAGTACTTGATCGATCAAGAGTTGAAGGCTCTCTGGTTCAGGGATGTGAAGTAACTCATCCTTGTACTCCTCTCTCAGGCCTCGACGAAACAGTGTCTTCTGTGTAATTTCGGGCCACTGGGAGTCAGTAGCCAAAAGTCGGAAACGGCTGATGTAGGTGATGACGTCATTGCTTCCCTGTTTGTAGTCCATCAATTGATTCTGTGCAACGGAGGCCAGGTTCGGCGTCTGAAATACCTCAAGAAAGGCCTTTTCAAAGGCAGCAAAGTCATTCAAAATAGGACTGTTCGTAACCACAAACGGAGTTGCCCAAGCTAATGCGTTCCCAGTTAGGTTCCCCAAGATGTAACCAATCTTGGCCCTATCAGTGTTGAAGTAGGTAGACCTGAAGAGAAAGTGTATTCTGCAGTGGTTACAAAACTCCGCCACCCGTCTAGGGTCTCCGTCGAATTTGATGGGTGTTGTATGAGCCAATGATCCCTCTCCTTGAGAGGTACTAGGTGCTCCTTGCGTTATCATTTGTCGTAATGTTTGATTCTCCTGACGCAGGGCGGTCATCTCGGCCCTGAGCGCTAGCAACTCGTTCCTCATGTCCTGCGATTCATCCATCTCTGAATCAGGAGGAAGGCGTCTCAATCTGTCAAGCTGATTGGCCCGAGAGGACCGCGTACCTGTAGTCTTGGTGGTTGGTCTCGCAGAGGTCGCCAGTCTGGAGTCCAGGAACTGATGAGATAGCGGCACGAGGAATCAGCCTCTCCACCACCCAAATGAGGAACTGGGTGAAGGATGGACCAACCCCCAATGTCACAAAGGCACTCTCCCAGGTAAGCGTGACAAGAGGATGTAGGCTCAGATGGAGGGAACCATAGTCCAGGTAGAGCTTGTTGTCCGAATCTTCCAAGAACCTCAGTGCAGCGACAGTTGATAGATAGACCAGTGTAGCAGAAAGGTATTCGTAGTAGGCAAAGGAGCTTGGCTGGTGCAGATAGTTCCAATGGTACACAGGATGAGATTCGGAGTCAGGCAAGACAGGAAAGAGTGAGGACAGTTGGAACTAGTTGTCTGGCCAATTAGAGAACTGTAGGAACGTGCCCAAGATGGAACAGGGGGAATGCAGGCTAGTGTGGGATAAGTCCCCTCTACACAATGATGACTCAGGACAGAACTCCGGAATGGGCTGAGGGAAGACTGACCCAGGGCAAAACCTAGGTAGTAGCTGGAGGCTGGCTGGCCCAGGGCCGAACCCAGGTGAGGATTGAAGGCAGGCAGGCCCAGGACAGGACCCGGATAAGAACTGGAGTCAGGCTGGCCCAGGGCAGGCCACAGGTAAGGACTGGAGGCAGGCAGGCCCAGGACAGGCCACAGGTAAGGCTGGAGGCAGGCAGGCCCAGGACAGGCCACAGGTAAGGCTGGAGGCAGGCAGGCCCAGGACAGGCCACAGGTAAGGCTGGAGGCAAGCAGGTAGGCCCAGGACAGGCCACAGGTAAGGCTGGAGGCAGGTAGGCCCAGGACAGGCCACAGGTAAGGCTGGAGGCAGGTAGGCCCAGGACAGGCCACAGGTAAGGCTGGAGGCAGGTAGGCCCAGGACAGGCCACAGGTAAGGCTGGGCAGGAACAACGAGGAAAGCGAAGCAAACCGCGTTGAGACGCGGGCAGCTTTGACTAGCGGCCTCTTTTATGGGCCGCCGGCGCCCGAGAGGCCTGGAACGCAAACCGTTCCGTTTCCGGGCGCCGGCGAACCCAGAACGAGGCTTGGAAGGCAAGCCCCCACGGCGCATGCGCGGAACCGAGAGAGAGGACCTCCGCGCATGCGCCGAAGGCCGCCGGCCCTGTAATCCGTTGCTCCCCTCCCGGCGAGTCCCCAGACGCGAACGCGCGGGTAGACTCGCCAGGAGGAAATGGGAGCGGCAGACCCCAGTCTCCCGCGTGACATGACACACTGACAGATCCTTAGTTTTGAGTTAGGTAGGGAAACACCTCTAGTACAGGAACAGAGAGAAATTTCTCCCAAACCACTTTATGTTATCATTAAAGGTTGTTAGCCAAAATCATGTCTAAATTGGGTCTGACTTTCATTCCTAACCCATCACAGTAATGTGTCTGACGTAATTGTGTAATAAAACTAGCCTGCAGTAATTTGAAAGATGATAGTTATGAGATTAAATGCCTGTATGCTGTCCTGGCTTTGATTCATTGTCTGAATAAAGTCAGGTTTTGATGTGCACCTGAATCCTCCATTATTGAGTATTACTCTGACTGATTGTCTAATGCTGGGCACACTTCCACACACCTCTACCTCTTCCTGAAACCCCCGTTACGTCTTTGATAGCCCCCGGCCCTTGGACAACTTGGCCCAGAAGTTTCTACAGTTGTATGGCTTTAATATTGTTCTCAATATTCTCCTTATTGTGTATTTGACAATCAAAACTACGATTTGGCACTATAACCAGCTCAGAAAGGATTTTAATCTTCCACCTAACGTAGATCATTTTGAGCTGATGCTGGAGCGTAGGTTGCAGTCTTGTAGTTAGGTTGCAGTTACCCATCCTACCAATTCCAGCTACTCCAGCCAACTCCATCATTGCCTAGCTCTGTGCATTGATCATATCAGCCCCCTGAGGCCCTGCCTATATCTCCTTTCTTCTGTGTTCACTCCAGCTGGACACAAACATCAGCCATAGCCCCTGTCCTGCTCTCACTACCCCAGAATGAAGTGCAATCACCCCCAGGCTGGAGACCCCCATCACATCCTGGGCCCCCTCTCCTGAGACTTCAGCTGTCAATGAAAATATGAAGTCCTCCATTCACCTTTCAAAAGTTTGACACATGCAGCACTACAACCTTCTGCAAAAGGGCAAAGGAAATTGATTTATGATTGGAACAGAGGACCCTGTGCACCAACTAGGTGTTCTGCCTGCAAAATGAAGCTCAATGGGCCTACAACACCCACAGCAATGCTTACAGCCCTGGAAGTTATCTGGAGCACTATCAATGGATCCCAGAGCATCATCTGGTTCACTGTCTCCCTTATTCAGACCCCCTAGCAGTCCAGCCGGGCATGTGCAGCGAAGGGCCAAAAACAGCAATGGGCACCTCCTTGTTTGAGCCGTTTAGGACTGGAAAGGGTCTCGGCCAAACCCTTTCTCAAGCCAAGACTTCACTGAGCTCACCCTTTATTTATATATTTACCTGACTTTTGCTTCAACGTGTAGGGATGCTTCCACCAACTGACCATCCATTCATCGTAGAACTTCTGATACCTCACGGAACAAGAAACATTACTTTTTTTAGACTGATAACTGTGTTTTGGTTAGATATAGCCTCATTCTATCCAAACCCAGAACTTACACCTGCTCCTTATCAGCCAACCATCTACCCCTTCTGGTTCCATTTAACCACCTACCCTTTATCTCTCTTGAGCTGCGCCATTTCTTCATTGTTGTTACTTGCCTATTTCATCCTGCCCTCCATCATGCACCTTGACTTCACTCCTTTCCTCCTTCTACTCACTCTTCTTTGTTCCTTCTATCACAACATTCAGCCTGAAATCAGTCTAACTTCTGTCAGGCTTTCCATCCTCCCCATCTCCTTCCTTCCTCCCTGAACGCACACCACTAAAACAAGATTGTCTAGTTCTCCAAGGATCCACAACCCCATATATCCTCCTCACCTACCACACAATACCTGCTCCAAACCCCCAAACCCTTCACTTGGTTTCTGGAATGCACAATCCCTCTGCATTAATTGTCCTACATCACTGACCACTTTGACGCTCAACACCCTCAACTTTCACTTCTTGTAATCACAGAAACATGCATGTCCCTCATGACTCTGCTCTCCCCACTGACGCTGCTACCTTCCCCCACTCTCCCCAACCCATCTTGCACTCCTGTCGATCCATGTAGCATGAACCACAATTATTTGTGAATGTACTTTCTTTATAAGATTACAACAACCATGAGATTATTCTTTGTTAAACTGGAATACTCATGGCCATCAACATTTTCTCACAGATAAGGGCTCCCTTGCACTTATTAACAACTATCCCATTTTTCTTATGCAAGAAACCTGGCTGTTGCATCCGACGGCCATAGATGGATACTCTATATACACCACCTTGGCTAAAAAGGGAGAGAGGGGACGTTCCTATGGGGGTTAGCTATTGGAGTGTCGAATAAGATCAACAGTAAAGTGATCCCAGTGGAGAGCAATTATATATGTGCAGCTGCTATGCCCTTCAGAGTAAAAGCTGTATGGGAAAAAACGCTGCTAATTAATATATATAATCCTCCTGGTGCAACGCACAGAGAGCATATACAGGATGCCCTGCATGATCTCATGAGCAATTGGAAGTTAACCAATGATAAATACTATGTCATTGTGGCTGGGGATCTAAATTGCCGGATTAATTGTGGAGGGGGTACTAGTAATAATCAGAATCTGTCCAATAATAGTCTCTGGAAACAAGCATCCACAGATAGCGAGGGGAAGATCTGAAGGGGCTTTTTTGATTGCTGGCACCTCGAAATAATTAATGGGCGTACAAGAAGTGATAGGCCTGGAAAGCATACGTGGAAAAATGGGAGAAGTGGGAGTACTCTTGATTATATCTTTACTAGTGCTGAGATTTCAATTATTGTCCATGACATGGAGGTGCGGGAATGTGAATGGAGTGACCATGACCCCTTGATACTTGTCAAGGGTTTTGACCCATGTTGAATCCTTAGACTGGGTAGATGTGGGGATGAGCTGTCGCCGCCCATTATTCTATCCCAGAACAAACTAAATCAATAGACTGGGTGGATGTGGGGATGAGCTGTCACCACCCACATTCACGCCAGAATACAGGAGAACTGCGCAGTTGGCACAAGACCACTCCAAAGATACAACCTTCTTGTGGGGGGTTCCACATCACCACTCTACTGTAAGAATGCCATCAAAACAATGTTAAGCCAGGGTCCTATACTATCAAGCAAAAGACCACTCTATTGAAATGAGGTAATTCAAGACAGATCCCAAAAATGGATGCAATACCGGTACTCACCACTATCAGAAAGCCGGCGTTTTAAAACCACCAGACTTTTGTGTAAAACTGAACAAATGAACTGAAACCAGGCCAAGGAAAGACTTGCTAAGAGGTGGATACAATGTAAAACTATATTCTGAAATGACTTGAAGGAAGTAATTATTTAATGTATATGTAAAAATTGTAAGTTTTTATTTAAACTGAGAACTAAAGTGACATTTAGCTGGATTCTGCCTGACAACAACCCCCGACAGGAGTTGAAACTTGATCAAACTGCATTCCCAGGCCCGGCTGCCTCCCGCTTCCCCGCCAAAAGGAGATCACACCTCCCTGATTGAATTAAGGGAGGGGACCTGCAGACTGCAGGAGGTTGAACAAAGCCTTGTCCTGGACTCAGGCAAATGTTATATTGGGGGGGGGCGTAAAGTGGCTTCCTCTTGGGAGAAGTGGGAGGAGAAGTGCCTGTGAGAGCCAGCTGAGCTTTGGGGAAGTGGATAAACCAGTTATTCCACCATGTGATGTGGGAAGCCACACCCCATTTTGACCAGGGCATAATTTTAAAAAGATAGATAACTCATAGTGCAGACTGGTCAAAATTATATAAGTAATATCATTATTCTTGTGATTTTTCTGTGCACGTTTTAAGAGGTGTTAGGACCCTGTGGTGTATTCTGGGGGGTTGCTAGCGGAAAATAGGGTCTTACTCCAAATGTCTGCACGTTAAAAATCTGACACTTCATCAATTAATGTCCATACTCCTTGCGCACATGTGTGTAATTTCTGGTAAATGTCCGATATTGGTAAACCAGTCAAAAAGCGCAAAACGTTGTCATTTTTGAATGCAAGCCCCCAGGAAGATCAGAGGTGGACAAGCATGGACCATAAGGAATATATAATGTGTATATGTAATTTCAACAAATTGTGTATCTGGGAAATATGTATTTGAATCAAATATAGATTTGTGGGCAAATTGACCAGGGGAGGATCCTCTGACCCATAAACAGACCTCATCATGATGACAATCCATTTCCTTCCCCCAATCATGGGAGAGGGGAGAATTGGGCCAATGACAAGTAGAGAGGGGCAGGCTCAGTTATGCCACGCACACACCCACTTCCAAAACACATAAAAAGAGACTGCTGGGAAAGGTAGAGACATTCATTTTCCATTTCTGCGGAGCATTTTGACGGCCGACCTCCCATCCAGACAGAGACCAGAACCAGAGACCCATAGACTACAGAACTTTGAACCTAGAAGGCCCACTGCAAGCCAAAGTATTCTCAGCAGGCCTTCAGAATCCAGCAAACCTAACCAAACTATTCAACAGCCAGGCGAGCTATTTGAATTCTTTGCCAGAACTGGTAGCAGTATCCAGGAGCCGTGATGTGTCCAGAGAAAGCAGAACCCGATCCAGAGAACTTTGGCGCGTACCAGAGACCAGACCAGAGATCCAGAGAACCACAGGTCGCTGTATCCAGAGAGCTGACCCAGATCGCTGTGAAGTGCCGAGACCAGAACCGGAGTCCAGTCCAAAACCTGACCAGATCCGTGGCGAGGCCCATTCCTGTCCAAAATATATTGTGAGTACCGCCAGAACTGTGCAAAACCCAATCTATTAGTTTAAAATAATCTAATTCAAACTATTTTAACTTAATTAGAACAGCCTCCTAGAAATCGTGTCATCTGTCATTTTTAAAGCTGCACAACTGTCACCTGTCAATTCTAAAGCTGCAAGCTGTCACCTGTCATTTGAGTTTTACTTAAAATCTGAAAATCTACCTTTATTAAATCGTCTGTATCTCAGGAACCGTTTGTCCTAGGAACGAGATTTAACTTTCATCTGAAAGCTTAGAATCTAACTTCCTACTCCTTATACTTTTACCGCAATCGCGATTTACGCACTCGCAAAATTTACCACGATTTGCGATTTGGCCTGATTTCGTCATCTGTAAAAAGATAGCTGCTTTTGCCTGAACTGCTAAAATTTGTTTGCAACCTAATAACCATGCCTGAACCATTGTTAGGGCTGACCTGAACTGATTTAAAGTGTCTACCACTCACCCTAAACCTCCTATAAGGAATTAAAAGCAATTTTAGCATTTTTCACTTCCTTACCACCACATTACAAAGCACTCTTGCCCGTGTTTTAAAAAGCATACCTGTTGTCTAAGCTTGCTGGGGGGGGAACTGAATTCCGTATTGTATTTGACTGTATTCCTGAAGACTGTGTGTGTTACTTCCATCTCCTTGCATTGCATATAGGGGGGGGTGAATTGCCACCAGGGGAAAAGTGAACATATTATCTCTTGTGAAACCATATCAGTTTATTTTCTGTACTGCATTTATTCCACCTTGCATTTCCTTGAAACCATAAAGCATTTCAGCTACCTCATCCTCTATACTACTTCTAAGTAACCAAATCAGTTTACCAGTAGAACATTATCCATTATTGATCACTGTCATATTTTAAGTGTGATATCCAATATTAATTTATTATAAAATTGTGATAGATATATATTGTTATATTTCTCAAATAAACCTTTTAAATTTGCAAAACAGACCTACTTCTTGGTTCAGTGGGGTCAGGGGGATTCTAAGAGAGGGGTGTTATATAAGGGTTGTCATCCAGAGTACATGAACTGGACCTATAAATATATCAATAAGGGTTTCCCTCAGCATCCCAGACTAGGCATTGACTTAGCTCTAGTGTTGAAGTGAAGCCGCTTAACATACTGAAGCTGGGGTCTTATACCCCCAGGGTGAATGTGGCCAATTTGGGTGATTTTATAACTAACCACTCTTTAAATCGTATCTCCTGGTCGGTGAAAAATGTGCTGAAGGCCTCTAAAGCTTCTGGCGAATGGGGGATCGAACAGTCAAATTTGTTTATGCAGATGTCACCCGATGAAAGCGAGAGATGCATTAGTAATTTCTCTGGTTTGCACGGTTCTTGTAAAGTACGATCAATGGTGGGGAAGGTGCCTCAAGAGGTGATATATGATTGCGCAATTAGAGATAGGAAGTGTAAGCTCAGAGGTGACATTCGATTTGTCAGAATGGGGGTGCACTCCAGAGAGGTCACAGCCTTCAAAACAAGAAAGCTGAAGGCAGACTATCAAAAATGGCTAAAAATACATAAAAAATACAGGAAATCGGAGAGATGGCAGTATACAGTTAGAACATTATGCAGTAAAAACACCCGCAATATTTGGTCTGTAATAGGGGAGGTGAAAGGGAAGAAGATTTCTAGTACGTTGAACCCTATAGGCAGTGCTGAATGGATTGCCTATATGGAAAAACTGAATGTGGGGATTAATAATAAGACCTACATCCCGACCTGCTCTAAACCACTTTTCCCCCCGTTTTATGTTTCTATTGCGGACCTACAAGATATAATTAAGGAATTAAACACCTCTCGAGCTCCAGGGCCGAATGGCCTTTCTAATGTAGTGATGAAAAATAACCCACCGTTCTGGGACAGTCTCCTTAAAATTCTTTTTGACAAAATACTGTACGAGGGGCGTATTCCTTTATCTTGGCAGGCCGCCATTATCATACCAGTATTTAAAAAGGGCAACAGAACCGAACCAGAGAACTATCGGCTCTTATCTATGTTGGACTGCTCTGGGAAGTTGTTTGCTGCTCTCATCCTCAAGGAATTACAAAAATGGACCGAGGGTGCGGGTATACTAGATCAATTCCAAAGTGGTTTCAGAGCTGGTTATTCCACCTCACATAACCTGTTCATTATGAATGCGTTGAGAAGCAAGGATCTGGTCCATGCCAACCCTCCACTATACGCTCTTTATGTAGACTTCAGGGCAGCCTTCGACTCGGTAAATCGCTCTCTTTTATGGAACAAACTGAGGAAATTGGGCTGCCCGGAATCTTTGCTATTCTACCTGGAGCTTCTTCACACCAATAATACGGTACAAATAAGGTTAGACAATCAAGGTGCTGTAACCAAACCAATCCCTCTGATGCGAGGGGTAAAGCAGGGATGTGTGACAGCCCCCACCCTATACAACTTGTTTGTGTCCGATGTAACCAAATGCCTGGTTGGGATCAACAACTGTCCCCCAAAGATAGGCACATGCCATTGTCCCATACTGGCCTATGCGGACGATTTGGTGATCTTAGATCACACCTTCAGTGGGATCCTAAGGTCCGCTAACCAGTTATGGCGATATGCAGAGATCAATGAACTTGTCATTAACCACAATAAAACCAACCTATTATTATATACCGCAGGTAAAGTAGCTAGGCCTCGCATGACGGTGGGTCTGATTGAAATTGAATATACTTTTACATTACAAATACCTAGGTGTTGAATTTGACCATAAAGGAAATTACCTCACATGTATCCAGGAGCATAGAACAAAAGCTGCCCAATTTACAGCACTAATACACAAGTTCACGCGTGAACAATGTGGTTTTTCAATATGGGCAGTACGTCAGTTGTATATTCAGTGTCTGGTACCTATGGTCACGTACGGTTTAGACCCCCTGATCAATATGAATCTAGGATGGCTACAACTTGTGGAGGGTAAGTTCTGGAGGAAAATCCTCGGCCTTCCTCAATGTATCCCCATTGCCATAATTAGGCTAGAGCTAGGTATTTTATCCCTTAAGGCCATCGTCTTAAGGAAAAGGATGGAATTTTGCATCAGGTTTAACAACAGACCTACAAACAGGCTCCTCATGACCATCAAAGAGGATACTGTGGCGGGTAGACAGGTAAAACTAGAAACCCAGATTAACACTGTGCTCGAAGAAATCAATTGGTCACCTGAGTGGGGCAGCGATAATGAATATCTGTTTACCAGCATGCGCAGACACCTAAATCTCTGGGATTGGCAGAGTAATTTAATGCATTTGAGTAGCCTGAAAAGTTACAGTTCTATTAATTTTGTACTCTATACCTACATGAAGGCGCAACCATACCTAAATCTCTGCCCATCGGATCAATTGAGGCACTTTATTTTACTATTACGCTTCAATCACTTACCGGTCTTGGCGGTCTGTGGTTCAGAGATGGGGCTGGAAGCAGCAGAAAGATATTGTAGGATTTGTGAACATTCAGCTGAGATGGAGACGGCTTGTCATGTGCTTACGAAATGTTGTAGGGCGAGAGCATTGTACATAAAATATCTTGGTGAGTTCGTCCACAATATCGAATATATGGAACAGCTAGACTTTTGGTATCAATGTGTTAATACCTTAAACCCTAAACTGCACTTAGCACTTTATCAGGTATGGTGTGAGGCTGTCACCTGCATGAAAACAAGTACAAGGGTGGCCCCTTTGAAGTATAGAGGTGCCTTCCTTTAGTAAAAGGACGGGCAACGCAAGTATGGAAGACGATTAATTATACTGGTAGGAACACGAGGATGTTTTTCTCCCTCTCCTTCTCCTCTTTTCATATGGATGAAATATATGTATATGTACATGATTATTTAACAGTCCTATCAAGGCGATGACTTTATCTGCTCTGTCTAGATTGATCTGCTGTGATATTATTATTATTATTAATATTATTATTATTATTATTATTATTATTAGTATTATTTATAACGGTTTTATATTTTGTATATCGAATACTATTTCTCGATCATTATTGTTTGATGTTATTATGTGTAAAGTTTTCTACATTTGTATAAAACTGTATCACATTAATAATATATATATATATATATATATATATATATATATATATATATATATATATATATATATATATATATATATATGATTATGACACTGTTGCTGGTTAACTGCTTTACAAAATATACTTTCTAATCACTATTACTTAACCTAACAAACAATTTAATTAAGAGAGTACTATACAGGTAGTCACTCTCTAAAGGGATAGTCAAACAACAGTCATTAACAAATAGATGCCTCTATACAGTAATAATGACCTATATATTCAAAGTAGTTAAATTCCTAATTATATTGAAGTCCACAATTAGTAACTGGAAGAGAAAGGAAACATTGAAGAGTTGATTCTACGCATGAATGTCAGGAGCAAAACACAAATGACACAATGGAATCAAGTGACTGATGATAAAGAAAACATAACAAATAAAAAACATAATAAATAATACATATCTGTGTAATATGTAATATTTTGATTTTTGTTTTCCATTTGTGATCTTAATTGTTATTGCAAAGGTTTTTCGAACCCATAAGCAATTAAAACGAATAAAAAAATATGCATCTACCATAGATATACAAAGTATATAATGTGTGAAATGCAGTGCTGTGCCTAGGCAATCTACTAAGTGTGTGTGTAATATGCACATTAAGTTGAGATTGGAAAGTGATTACAACACCTTTGAGCGTTGGTTATTGATAGGTTAAAAGTTAAAGGTTTCCTCCCTGCCATGATAGGTGGGGCACATTCAGATAAGCAGTGATACAAAGTCTTTAAAGTGGGCAAGAATGTGTGTAATATAGTACTGCCTTTAGTCCATAGGGAAATGTTTCCAGATCTGGATTGTTTGATTACTGAGATCCATACTCCAACAAAGAAATGTGAGTAGTGTCTTAGTCCATTTGCATGGTTTGGAGGATTTCTAAACAGACAATGCAGCAGATGTTGAAAAGGGCACAAAAGTGAACCGAGAGCCAGTGAAAAGGAACGTAAATGGGAGTAATGCTCAAATGTTCATGAGCCATTAATAAATCGGCCAGCAAAATTAAGTACAGACATCAAGGGGAAACAGAGTAGAAGGTGGTCTGCCCAGAAAATGGTCATTACCACCATCCATGCGCAAGACAACAACCATCTGGATGGTGGTGCAAAAATGTGAGGGATGCAAATACAATTTTATTTTTCCAAGAAGAGGCAACTGAAAAAACCGAATTGCCATACACGAGAAGTATCTAATTTAAAATATAATGTGGAGAAAAAAATTAATCCATGAAACCTTACACATAACATTATCGGAGTGATTCTAAAAGAAGAAAGAGTTGTAAGGCTATCCAGAATAAGTTTGGAGGAGGAGAGAAGAAGACAGCAAAAGAAGTTTTGACTTTCAGTAAGTAAGGTTTTAAATAGAAAAGGAACATCCAATTCTCAATGGCATTGAAACAGTGCTGCAGGTGTTGGACATGTGCAGAAGAGAACACTCTTAGATAGATCTGAGTGTCATCAGCATACTGGTGCACTTCATGGCCAGACCTGCACAGTAGATAGCCCAGAGCTTCCATGTAGTTGTTGAAAAGCATGGCAGACAGGATAGACACCTGCGGTATACCACAAAGGCACAGTCAAAGCACTGGACATAGCGGATCATGCCTACACAAACTGGCAAGGCTTGGGCAGGATAGAAGCAAACAGCAGTAAGACAGGTCTGGCCAGACTCATAACAAGTGATAACATGTTCAAAAGAAAATCATGGAAAACTGTGCCAAAAGCAGTAGTGGGATCCAGAAGTACAAATAAACAAGCCCCACGAGTGTCCAGCAGTCACAGACTGCATTATACCACCAGTATGGTAACTGTATTGGTTCTACAACAATGATGGAATCCAGACTGATACCTCCTGTAACAAACCTTACAGTGCACGGTGAGTGGTTAGTTTATCTATTGCACAATTTGCCCAGTATTTTACCAGAAGAAGGCACATAGAACAAGTGAAGATGTAAAACAGTAGTTGGAGAGGAAGAAAGAGGCAGAAGTACAGAAGAAATAGTCTACAATTTGATGTTTAAATCAATGTCTAATAATAACGACGAGGCTTCCTCTGGAAATGACTGGTTAATTCCATTCAATTGGTATATTTGATCTGGAACAAAAGAGAAATCAAGAATGAGGTCAGAATGCAAAACAGGTCAAGATCGTGTTGTAAAATTATATCATGAATGGCAATAGCCTTGTACATGGCAACACTTCTGGCTCAATCGGAAGGTCTCTAGGTGAAAGTAAGAGTGAAATATGAACAGATATCTTATCCAGAGCTCCTGGAGAAAGTAAACAGTTAGGGAATAAGACCTGTTTAAACAGAACAGGGGAAGGACCATAGCACATGGCATAAGGAAACTGTTTAACACACACTATGGCCACACTACACCTGTGGTAAATAGCTCTTCATGTGGACTCTGATACATTTTAATACCTTCTCTTGGCCAGTTGCCCACCAGTTTAGTGTGTGCAGCTTCCACTAGTTTGAAAGGGGAAAGTAACCAAGACACTGTAGGAAAGATGCACCAACCAATCTGGAAGGAAACACATATAAGAGTGGGAATGAAGAAAAGTATATGCAAAACAGCAGAATACGTGAGATCCTTTCAGTATCTCTCAATTATGATGTTGTGGTACAATGGAAAGGGGTGCGCAGTGTCTGTCCCACTGATCTGCAATCCTGCAACATTTTAGGGATGGAGAATGGGCTTTGTGATAAGTGGAAAGTGTCAACAAGAACTAAACTCAGCAAGGCAACCAAAAAACCACTCAGTGAATCGAGTGATGCTTTCTTGTCATCTATCATTCAAGACCCTCATGTTTCTGTCAAGAGCGTTACTAATGTGTATACTCTACCTCAATTGTTATATATTTATTCATTGGGAAGAAATGTGATTGGTGTGCACAGCAAGATGGAGGATAAATGACAACATAGATTTCTTATATTTCATTTAACACAGGGGTGGAATTTGAACTGGTTGTCTAGTGGACTCGAACCTTAGTTCTGGTTTTCAGAATATCACAACCTTTAGCCTTCTCGCTGTCTTTTGAAACTTCAGACTTCAAGTGTCATTCTTCAGTGCTGAGTCTTGCAGATCTCTCTGAACTGCCAGTCACTTCAAATTCCATAGACACTTTGTTTTTAGGATTAAGATTGTCAAGTTGTTTTATGAACTCTGACCCTAGGTTTCTGCATGCATCCATTTCCTTTACGTACACTTTGATTGCTCGCTTTCCAGGGAGCTGTTGCAAAATTGGCAAATTCAGATTTCTGATAAACAACTTCTGCCAAATGTTATTGGGGGCCCTAGGGAGATAAGTAGAAAGACTTTGGTGCCTGTGCTATTATGGGCATGGCTTCAACATGCCGCAGCTCACAAAGCGGTAATTGCCGGACATGCCCCCTGGCACAGCAAACACCTCTTCTCCAGCTGTATCTTCTTTCGGCACTGCACCCCATTGAATACGGTTGAGTCCCACAGTAAATTGTGTCCAATTGTACTCATAGCTCTTCCACATTTTCTTTCTCATGCCTTTCTGAGCACCTTATTTATCTCTGAACTATCTTCCCAAATGCGCTCCTCCCTACCACTACTGAATGTTCTATCATAATCCTCATTTTACTCTCAGACAGGCGAAAACACTTCAATACCATGAACTATGGCAGTAGATACTGTACAAATGCAAGATAACATAACATAACTTTCTGTCTGTGTGCCACTACATCTAGCTTCCATTTCTAGCCAATGGTGATTTCTTATTAACTGCTTTCTCTAACCTGTCGGCAATCTGTATTAGGCACCCTCCCTTCATTTCCTACATGCTGCAGTCCTCTTTGTATGTGATCAGTGCACTCTAGGAACCCTGACCTCAAGTAACAGGATGGAGCATGTCTACCTACATTCAGTGGCTCTATGCATTCTTAACCCTGACCTCAAGCTCCATCATGCAGTGTTTTACATCAGATTCACTGCAAGGAATTCTAGGAACTCTTAATGTTGCTTTCTTGAACTGTTATAGGAATGAATACTCCTAGATGCAGCATTCATCTTCACTCCCTGTAATTGCTTTTCTCAAGGTGATCTGGGAACTCTTAATCTCAGGTCCAGCATTCGGATGTACCACATTGTACTTGCTTTCTCATAGTGCTCTAGGATGTTATACTCCCAGTTGCAGCATTCAACTTTACTCCCTGTAATTGTTTTTCTCAATGTGATCCGAGAACACTTAATCCCAGTTCCAGCTGGGAACTTTACTGCTTGTACTTGCTTTTCTTGAAATGTTCAAGGAATTTAGACTTCTAGTTGCAACATTCAACGTTACTCCCTGTAATTGCCTTTCTCAAGGTGATCTGGAAACTCTTAATCCCAGTTCCAGCGTTCAGTTTTTTACTTCTTGTGCTTGCTTTCTCGAAGTGCTCTTGGACGTTATACTCCTAGTTGCAGCATTAAAATGTATTCATTGCAATTGCTTTTCTCAAGGTTATCGGTGAACTCTTAATCCCAGTTCCAGCACTCATCTTTACTCCTTGTACTTGATATGATATGATATGGCATTTATAATGCGCCTATACACAAGTGTTTCAAGGCGCAACGAGGCAAGGGAGGGGAAACAGAGGGAAGACAGAGACATCAATCCTACGAGGCCAGGTGACATTGAGATTGCGCAAGTGCAGGGAGGGGGGAAGAGGAAAAGTGCAGGGGGGAAAGGGGTGGGGCAGTGCAGTACATAGGATAACAGTAAAAATTAAAGACAATAAATTAGTGCGGCCAGTTGGTGGCAAGGGAAGTGCAGACATTGGTGTGAAGTGCTAGTAGGGGCTGTAGGGATACAGAAACAGTCCCCGAGTGCAAGTGTTGCCAGGGGGGCAGTGCAGGTGTGCAATTGGCACGGGGTGGACCTGGCCTCACCCTCCCATGACTCTACAACTGTGATTTCTACCTGGACGTCAACCTTCTTTCCAACTCAGACACAATGTTCGAACCATCGAGAGCGCACCACACTGCTTCTCCTCTTACCCTTCTCCCTCTCCCCTCACACTAAGATCTGCCCTCTCCTGCTCCCTTTTTTGACTTCTCTAATTAACTAATCCTTTCCTCAGCTATGTTGCCTTCTGGCGTTAAGAATGCTGTCTTCCTGCCTACCCTGAAAAACCCACCCATGACCATTCCTTGCCTTTCAATTTCCTTCCTAAATCAATTCTTCAATTTCTATCTAAAATTCCAGAATGTGTAGTCTACTCCCAAGTTGCATCCTATCTTGATCAAAATTCTCTTCTCCCACAATCCCGATCTGGTTTTACCCCACTCCACTACACGGAAACCGCCTAGCTCAGCGTATCCGATTAATTTATTTCAGCTCACGCCTCAAGGCAATTGTCATTCTTCTTGATTTCCTGCTGCTTTTGGTACTGTCCCATCCAACCTGGACTCTCTGGGATTTTCTCGTTTTGTCTTCAGCAGTTCCAATGTTACCTGTTTTGTCGATCTTTCTCCTTTCCAAGGGGTGTCAACAATTCCCCTTCTTTTCCACTGCTGCACAGTGTTCCTCAGGGCTCAGTTTTGGCCTCTCTCATATTTTCTCTCTACACTGCCCCCACTTCCTCTTTTGCTCCTCCTTTGGTCTTTCTTCCAATATTTACGCAGATGACTCGCAGATCTTCATCTCTTTCCTTTCCTTTTCTGATTCCCTTTATGCAACCATCACACCCTGTCTTCTTGCAATCCAAACTCGGATGCTCATCCATTTGCTACATATCAATGCCTCAAAAACTGAGATGTTGTTCTTTCATGCCTCCTCTGTCCCTCTTCCTGCATCTCCTCAATCTATTCTCTTTCCTCCTGCTACTCTTCCTTTCTCAACCTCTTGGAGAAATCTGGGTGCCCTATTAGATTCTACTCTTTTATTTTCCCTACATATTGCGAATACTGCTTGTTCCTGTCATTTTCAACTGTACAACATACGTAAAGCTCACCCTTTCCTTATTTTAAATGCTACTAAACCTCACCTCTTATTAGTACTTTGATTCTTTCTCATCTTCACTATTGTACGGCACTTCTTGTTGGTCACCCTGCATCTCAGATTGCCTCCCTATTCACTATTAACTCTGCCATCCACACTCTCTGCAGTCTCTCCCCCATGCCTCAGTCCTCGACTCTCTTCCATCCCACTCTTGGCTTTCCAAATGTCTTCATGGTCATGTTCCTCCCAACCTCTGCTATTGCTCTTTATGTCCCCGCACTCTCCATCCGATCTCAAACCCAGTTTCTACTGCCAGTTCTCAAGCCAACTTGTACCCAATCATGTTTTGGTTACTTTGCACTATTGGCTATAATACATTGTAACTCTTTGCCTCTTCACATTACATTCAGTCAAACCTAAAAAATGAATTCTGCTTTCTAACATGTCCCCATTCTTTTATTGCCTAAATAGTGTATTCATATTTTTTGTATCATGTTAATTATGTACTGCAAGTTGGCAAAAGTGCCTATCCAATAAATAAAAAGAAATACACATATAAAGTGGGATTTTAATTGGAATGTCAAGTTGGAAATGTCAAATCGAGTTTGTTCTCAAACTAAAAGTTCACTGAGAATGTGAAGCTTGCTGGAAATGTCAAGCTCTCAGTTTACTGGGAATGTAACGTGAGTTGGATCCTTATTAATGAGCTTTTGCAGTTAGTTAGCAACTAGCAACAAGCATTCTTGGGGTTATGGTTACCGTGGTATGGCATGATTGTGATGGGAATGCAATGGCACATAAGGAAGGAAGAGTCTGAGAGCCAAGGGAGGGTGTGGAGGGGGTGATGTCAGGAGGAGCACATTGGGTTTAATCTGACACTCAACTAAAACTCATTAGTCCCCAGCGAGATCAGAATGTAACAAGCATTCTGGTTGGCCCTCGCCTGGGCATTACCCCGCCGGGAATCCCTCGCACGCACATACGTGCCTGCGTTTGTTCGCAGCAGGGGGCTTGGCAGCCCCTTAGTCAATGAGGAGGCTCGAAACGGGGCAATCCCCGCTCCGAGCCTCCGCAAGGCTGGAGGCTGCCTTCGTCCCCCACCGGGGACTCAAGTATGTTTTATTTGCATCCACTCCCATCCCACTCCCCTGCAAACTATCCCCTCCCCACCCTCCCAACCCCACTTACCTTCTTTTTTCTTCCTTTTCTTAGGAGCGAAAGCGCTGGGGAACACTTCTGCTCCCAGCGCGTCCGCTCCCGATGGCCACCATGGAAAGGGAAAACAGACTACGTTTTCCCTTTCCTGGTGGCCATTTTATTTTACTTTTTTCTGTTCTGAAACGCGGAACAGAAAATAAATGCTATTAGTACCCCTTTCTAATGGGCCGGGATACTAATGGCAATAAGCCCCTCAATGGCGGGCCAATACCACCCGTGGTAATGTCCCTGGGGACTCGTTTAGGCCCTCTCTATGCTTGGGCCTGTAACTATGGGACCCGGGGGCATTACCTGGGGCGGTATTGGCCTGCCGTCTCTGGGCTTATTGCTGCAATATTAACCTGCAGGATTGGTGTTCAATTAGGGCTCAGTTAAGCAGGCTCAATTAATGGAAGGGTTGAAAATCGGTTAAAGCTCAACTGATGGCATGTAATAGGTATTTTTGGTGGTATGTTTGGTTGGTGGTATTTCTGGTTGGTGGTATTTCGATATTTCATGGTATAGTGATGAGCCTAACTTCAGACTACTGCCTAATAAATGTTCTTATACCGGGGTCACTAATGGTAAGCAAAGACTGGACTTAGTACACTCTAAATGTAGACTTTATGTTCTTGCAGTATTTTATTTACAATATGATATGATATGGCATTTATAATGTGCCTATACACATGTGTTTCAAGGCGCGACGAGGGAGGGGAGGGGAAACAGAGGGAAGACATAGACAACAGTCCTACTAAGCCAGGTGAAAGTGAGATTGCGCAAGTGCAGGGGAGGGGGAAGGGGAAAAGTGCGTAGGGGAAGGGGAGGGATAGTGCAGTACATAGGATAACAGTAAGACAAGTAAAGACAATATATAAATAAATAACAGTGCAGCCTACAGGTGGCAAATGCAAGGGTAAGTGCAGCCATCAGGTGTCAAGTGCTAGTCAGGGCTGTAGGGATACAGAACGGACCCCGAATGCAAAGGTTGCCACGGGGGTAGTGTAGGCGTGCAACTGGCAGGGAGGGGACCTGGGCCCAAGATCAGAGGGTAACCAGGTAACCAGTGCAGTTTCAGATTAAGTCAGGCGATCAGCAGGGGAGAGGAGGAGATAAAGCAGAAGCAAAGAGGAAGGTCTTGAGGTGCTTCCGGACCGGAGATGTTTCTCCTCAAGTTTCAGAGAGGCCGGAGGCTGTTTCAGGGGGAGGCCCCAGCAGATGAAAGTGATCTACCACCAACTCGCTGCTTGGAGAAGCGGCTGACCCTGAGAGAGTTGGAGGTGGATGAGAGAAGAGCTTGAGAGGGAAGATATTTAGGAAGACTGAGTTGAAGGTATTGAGGTCCCAGGCCCAGAAGGCCTTGTGGACAATGCAGAGGGTTTTGAACTTGATCTTCACTGCCACTGGGAGCCAGTTTCGAGATTTCAGTCCTGGAGAGATACGATCCCTGGGCTTAAGGGCCAAGGACAAGTCTCACAGTCTTGTTTTGGATGAGTTGCGGAGGGCAGAGAGTAGAGGCAGGCAGATTGAGAAAGAGGCTGTTGCAGTAGTCCAGCCTAGAGAGAACCAGGGCTCTGGAGATAGTGAGCTCTGGCAGAAGTAGAGGAAAGGAAGAATACCTCAGAGGAGGTGCATTTGATAATGTAACTTCTTAGAGACATCAGAGATATGAGGAGGGAAAAACAGTGTGAAGTCAAAGATGACCCAGAGGTTTTTAGCTGCACAGGTGGGAGCAGGAAGAGGGCCAAAGGTGTCCGGCCAGAGAGTGACAGGAAAGGAGGGAGCAGGTGTGCCTATGAGGAGAATCTCAGTCTTAATGGCATTAAGGCAGAGATCATTGGCAGCACACCACTCCTGGATAGCAGACAGGCAGTCCACATTATGCCCTTTTGACTTGCATCTCAGAATACATTTACCAAGTAAACCAAATATGAACATTCATTCAGAGCCTCTTAGAAGAACACAATGTACAATGACCATCTTTGCTTTGCATTTGACCACAAATGCAATTACCACTTACTTCACCTTTGCTTGATAACTCAAGAAACCAGGGCACATAACTAAATACCAGAGCTGATTTGTTTCTTTTGCAAGCACTCTATAAACAATTGAGCCTCATGAATAAAATAAAACAGCACATGTAATGCATTGAAGAGATATGTGGCTTTGTCCACTTGCCCAAGCTAACATCACACTCTGTTAGAATAATACAATGCGTTTACAATTCCAGCAGCAATGTGTAGCACACATGTTGCTCTTTTCTACCAAATGCTATGATCCCTCCAAAAGTTCAGATAATTACTGTAGCCCTCTCTCCCACCTCTAACTTGGCAGAGAACACTATGCAACAACCTTGAGACACTTAACTCTGAGAGCGGTCACTTCTACTCTTTGCAATTATTATTTTTTTGACAAGTAATTCTGCATTGGGAAATACAATTAGCTTCAGTATAGTGGGGAGCGAACAGACTTTGGGATGCCTGATATGTAGACTCCATACAAAATCAAAATCTACACTTGTGATTTTAAAGCTACATGCATCTCAATTAACTGGACACTCACCAAGAATGAAGCTTCATTATGTGTGCCTTCGGACTGCTCACGTCTATCAGGATAATGCCTGCATGGGAGGTTCCTCTCACCTGTCTCTATTCTCCTCTGAGCTTGGAAGGAGCCCACAAAATCTTTTCCTTAGCCTGCCTGTCAGCACTTGTCCCATGCCATCAGTGACAGCCAGAGATAAAGAGTTCCCGAGACTGCAGTACTTTTCTGAGACACCTGCACCAGCCCAACAGAGAAACCAGACTCCTTTCAGACTTTTCATGCTCGCTCCATAAACCTGCCCATGTATATAAGTTGCAACTATATGAAATGTAAAAGTGCCAGCCTTTTTCTGTGATGTAACGTGTTTATCAGAACCACCTCCCATGAAACTCAGCCAACCCTCTCGAAAGTTCTGGCCGTGTTCATCCTGACTGCTTAAAATGGCAGCAACGGATGCAAGAGTTACAAATCCCCTTTCTGTTCTTTCCTGTTCTAAAATATGAGCAATGGAGACAGTTTTCAGATTGCCTGGCAAACCATTTCTTCCATGGTTATTTGCTTGCATTTTAAATCAATTTGCACTGAAGTTTGTACAAAGAAATCATGCACGTATTTGCTCTGAATACTAGTAGGGGTTAGAATATAGAGATTGTGGTTTAATAAATGTTCGTTTATGGTTAATTGCAATTCAGTCCATGCCTGTGATGCAGAGTGCAAAATGACAGTATGTTGTACACTATCAAATTCAAATTCATTTTTAGCTGGCAAGTGTTTTGCCCATCCACAATACTGACATATACTAAATTCAGCTTGAGTCTCACACGTGAGTCTCACACTCTTGCTCACTAATGGGACTATGTTTTATCCTTGATGAAATGTGGAGCCCTAACTAAAATTCAGAGTCACCGTTGATATTCAGAGTCACCATTGAAATTCGGAGTCACCTCTCTATAGCCTCAATTAACACTCATCTAAAGTCCGGTATTAGGCACAGTGATTGCTCAACTAGTGATGATCAATTAACATTCACCAATACTTAGCAGGAGTGAGTCACAAATAAGGCTCAAATTAGTGAGTGTTTGTTGAAATTGTGCAATATAATTTGCATCAAAAAACTATTTTCAAACTCAATTGAGGATCAACTAAAAAAGACCAGCCTAAATTAAGGCTCAACTGATGAAGATCAATTAAGCTTCGACTTTACTGAGCATTGACTGAAGATAAACAAAGTAGTTTGCAAAAGACAATATCTACCCGTGCTCATGATGAGGCTTAGTTTCGTTTCAGTTGAGAAGTAGATGAAAGCTCCTGATTGAGTACTTTATGCATTTTTTTGGTACAGGTCTGCACAATCATCTAGCTCAAATCACATACAAGAGGAAGGTTCTCGAAGAGCAGATGACCATACTAGTGAAAGACGATAAGGGCATACATAAGGGTTAAAAGGAACATACAAGAGAAGTTTGAATGTGTACTCTGTAGTGAGTCTGGTAGGACACATAGAGACAAGACAAGTGCAACAAGGCTAAATTTAACCATCTTACCCAAGGATTGGGGCAAAATGCACCCTGATGACAGCCACCATCTTTCCACCCACTCCGCACCACCTGGTCCCCTCCCCTATGCAACTCCCATCTGCCCCCCGACCCCACAGTTACCTGTTAGTTTTGCAGTACCACCACACCATTCCTGAGATGTTTCTGGGCCACCGTGGAAATGGAAGAGTTGTTCTGTATGAGGCCCAACCTTCCATTTCAATGGTTGCCATGTTGGGTGAATATTTTTTAAACAAATTATCATAGGGAGTGCGCAACCCATTCTTTCAAACAAATCCATTGCTATCAGCGCCCTGGTTTTTCGACCTCTGGTGCTAATTGCATTAATTACTTGGCCTGCAGGCTTCACCCTGTTACAAGCTAATGAACACCCCCATGGCCAAATGATTATTGCTATAAATAAACTACTCATGGATGACATCTTGCATGATGCCTATTATGTGCCCACTGAGATCTATTTCAGTTAGTAATTGACAAGTGTTCGGTTAAATGCTTTTACATCATAAATCAAGGGGAGCGGTCTGAGCTATTATTTCTTTGTCAAGTGCCTAGGCAAAGAAGTAGAACACTTTACAAAATCTGATAATAAACACAAATCGTCCTATTTGTACTATTTTTCTTTTGTACTGCATGAGTGTCATAATCTGCATTGGGGCCTGCTTTTTATGCTTATGCATGTGTGCTTGCACATGAAGCAGGAAATATGCAGGAAGAGTCTTGCTCTTAAAAATGTGAAAGGAAGGACGATGCACACTTTTACCCCTTATCAGAGCAATGTAGATTTGACTGGTCAGTTCTTTTTTTTTTAAATAATGTCATTGATTTATATATACACTTTTTTGTTTTCAGTTGAAACTGAGAAACACCACTGGGAGAAAACGTGCCCCCTAGGATTAAACTGAAAACACTGTTTTCACACCTTCCAGAGGTGTCTTGGGGCGAGCAAGAAGGTGAGAACGATTGGGGGGTGAAGAAGTGGCCTAAGAGGGGGCCTGGGAGAAGGTCACTACTTTCCCCAGGTATGCCTGTATTCTTTGACACACTACTTCCATGACCGTCTTTAAAAACACTGCACATTCAATGTTACATGATTTTCTTTGTTAAAAAAAATGATATATTTGTTTTTCTCAGTGGTCACAGGCTATTTTGAGGAATTGTAGACATATATAAGCCATTTGAGTGGCTGCCGATTCACATCTCAAAATTGGCTAACATTCCTCAATATAGCTCTTGACCACTGACATTTTTCAGTGTTTCTGCAGCTGCGACCTCTGACGACCCCTAAATGCCACTTGCATGGATACATACACTTGCTTCGCACCTTCAGCACAGTGACACCGTCCACGACATGGACCAGAAGACCACCGCACGCAGAGCATGCTGCTGACAGAAGAGAAGAGGATTCCTCTTCTGTCAATCCGCACACTCCTACTATAGTAGTGAGAGGCGACGAGGTTGCCTTTCCCATGCCTGTCTGGCCTCTCATCGAGCTCTGCGCATTTTGCGGAGCCCTAAAGGCTTTCTTCGAAAATATATGTTTTTAAAACTTAGTGTTAGACGCGCCCCTGCATAGAGGCAGACAGCACAGTCCTCCCAAAAATAATAGGATTGCGCTGCCTGCAACTCAAGTGAGAGGTGAACTCTCCCCCACATAACCCCCACCCCCATAAATACCAGCACTGAATAACCTGGAAGTCTGTCTTTATGTACTTTACTGTCTGTATGAGGAATATTAAAGAATAACGTGGCAGGTCTAGTCAGTGTTCATTTGGGAAAGAGAAGGAACACTACAGAATAAAATAAAAGTTCATAAGGAATTTGTTCAAAAAAATGGGTAAAACATTTTAAATGTCCATTTTTAGCAAGTGAACCCAATGTGAGCACATTCCCCATCAGATGTATTAGTCCGCCTCTTTTGTGCTCACTCGCTGTGTTTTGTCTCAGAGGAACTTCCCCGGGATAGGCCTGCTCAGGAATCTGCGCCTTGCACAATCCAGCCATTGTTTGGGAGCTCGGTTGTTTGACAGCAGGATCTATAAACAAAAAACCCCAAAGTGTCAGGAACCTGCCAACAATATGTCACTCCGCCGCTGAGGTTATGCAAAGCGCCCATTGAAGTCGACATGACAAGCTTATATGGCTGCGTGGGGCGGAAACTCAATCTTAGCCTCGGTGAATAAGCAGAGGAACGTGATGTGGATTATCGGAGGCACCTGGCATGGACCTCCTTGCGGCGCTGCCCTCTGCTCTGCACCAGTCTCTCTAATCCCGCCCATTTAGGGAGATGCGAAGAAGTTGCCACTCACTAAAGAAAATGTCTGATTTGTTTAACACCTTCCCATGCAAATAAGAAATTACTATAGTTTAGCAGAACAAATAATATTTTCCTGCAAGTACTTCTTACCTTTGTTACTTTATTATGGCTGACAATTAAAAAACATGCATTTCCCATTATGATCTACACAACAAATAGCAACTTTCTATAACTTCATGGGGATTTATCGGGAATTGCTGAACAGCAATTAAGACCCTGATTTTAAAGGGCTTCGCCGCTGGGTGCTTAGATGGTGGTAGACTGTGCCACTTCAGCACTCTGAGAAATGTGTAAAGGTGAATATTTATCGTGTTACAAGGCTTTGAGGGCAGAAGAAGCAACAGGAATTTATCTTGTAAGAGGGCACAGGCAGAAATGTCACATTATGGTGTAGATGTTGAGCCATATAATCTGCTGTACATTTTTAGCACGTTAGTGACATCTAGGGAGATTGGCTGTCCACCCACAGCTCAAGGCCCTGTGGCTGCCCCCCTCAACTACCCCACTGCACACAAGCTCCTTGTGGTTGCATTCTTTGAGCCCACGGCATGCAGCACCCCTGCAACTTGACCCCTTACCTTTCAAAATCCCCAAAACACACTGGGCTTCATTACAAGGTTGGCGGTCCGATAATAATGATTCTGGTACGGGAATACCAACATCATCTACTGGACCAGTGCATTACGACCCAAGATGCCGGTGCTACCCATTGTGTGTAGCACATTCCCGGAATGAGCGCGAGCACGCGGCAGCTGTGCCAGTAACATCGGCATGCCGCAAGGAAGTGCACAATACGAGGTTCACGGACATGCACTTACCGGCATCCAGATGCCAGTAAGAACGGTTACCATGATGCCGTCAACAACGGCATTGCGGGGCAGCCGTTAATAGCAATTTGCTGTGTTGAAACCTGGCGCAGGTGCACACAATCAGCACAGGTGGAGGCAATGGAGTCAGGCACAGCACAAAAGGAGTTCACCCACACACCACACCCCTTCCAAACCCAAAATGCTACCATTAGCAGTTGCAATACTGGTACTGGGGGACATGCCTGCACTGCTACTACTCCAGCAAGCGTTGAACCAAGGAATGCAATGGAGAAGGAGGGTGAGACATGGACAGCACATACCACCATTGTAGGCAGTTGTACCCCACAGGCAGCCACCAATCCCTCGCCTAAGGTCCAGTCCACTTGACCTAACCCCTGCACAGATCCACACCCTATACCGCCTGGACAGAGACACCATATGTACAATAGTGGACCTAATCCATGAAGACCTGGTAAGCCTCATCAACATCCGGACAGGCATCCCCCCTTTGCTGAAAGTAATGTCTGTTCTACACTTCCTTGCCACAGGCACCTACCAGCACACAGTGGGGCAGCTGCATGGCATCTCACAACCATGTTTCTCCTGTGTGCTCAACCAGGTGCTAGATGCCCTCCTGAAATATGGAAGGGACCTCATATATTTACAAATAGAATAAGTTCCTGTATGAAGGAACTCCCGTCCCCTTCACACTATCACTGGCCCCTCTAAAAGAGCCAAACAGTTAAGGTATAACTTGTGTTCGCCCAATGGGTGAGGTGTGTTCATTCAATAATGTGTAGTTTCAACAGTTAGGTAGACAGTACATTTAGGATTTCTTAATGACAAGCATCAAGACAACGTTCTTTGACTTCTTCATATGTTGTTTTATTTTTCAAAAATAGCCCAACGCGTTTCGAGAAAAACATCTCTTCTTCAGGGGTATATATATTCAAAATTTCAATCCAATCTAAGAAAAAATGTCAGAAAACATAGAGTTACTATTGCTGTATGAAATTTTGCTAATACAATGAAGATTCTCAAAACCTATTATTTTTATGTGTAGGTATGGACACCATCATAAGTCTTCTTAAACATACCCTGTGTACAATTATATTGCATGCTCGCATTAGTGTCACTTTTTCAAATTTATACAATCGTTAACAAATAGTTCACCAAGAAGAAGTATAGAAGTATACATTGTGATTTGTCTACATAATAAAAACAGGTACTCAAATGAGGACATTTAGAAGAACAAGACGTTACCCCTATTCAGGTACGGATATTCAACAGTGCAAGTTATTGCCTCTAATATCTCAATTGTCTCTCTGGTTAATGGACACCCTAATTCACCCTTCTTTAGAGTCCCACATGTCAAAGTATGACATGTGGGACTCTAAAGAAGGGTGAATATTACTGCCTAGGGTAAGAGTGGGATCATACAACGTGTTATGGGAGGTAATGAATCTGGATTAAGTCCGGTTGGTGTTAAGGATTGTAGGGGCCACGCCGCTATCAAATTTACTTAAAAGGGTAAGAATTTTTACCAAGTAGAGTAAGTAAAAGTCCCAGTCCTCACATATGGCTGATGCAGGCTGGCTGCGCGGATAGGCTTCTGGAGAGTAGATCCCTCTTAGTGGATATCTCTGACCAGATATCAGTATCTAGAGATAGAAAATGAGGTACTTTAAATGTGAGCCAAGGGGCTTGAGTAGGATGTAGACTTTTTAGTCTATGATAAAGGGGAGAGACCTAGGTCCATAGGTTGCTTACCCCAAGTGAGTGGATTAGTTGTAGGTGAGATGGCGATGCTCCTTCCTCGCTGGTCCGTGCATGTTGATGTTCTGTAAATGGCAGCCGTTTATAGCGGCGCTTATTAGTGATGTCATTATGTCTATGGCGTGCCGTGACGTCACTGGACTCGCTCGTTCGAGTCAATAGTAATGTTGTCTATTTAAAGTGTTGTGAGGCTATAGAGTAGCCTGATATGTAAAAGATGTAAAGGCTATGAGTATGTATGCACCCCCGTGTGTGAGTACACCTGAGGCCCATGTTATTTGTGATGCGTCATCACGCACGAGCGTACGGTGACGTCACTACTGTTTACTTTTAGGAAAACTAATGAAATGATGAAAACAGCGTATTGCTGTTGTGTTGCATCAGTCACTTAAAATGGATACACCGAGTTAAAGGTATTGGGAAGGCACTGGAAAAGAGGTTAATGTGAGAGTAAAAAACAGCTTTGCATGTGATATGGTAATGACCTAATATGCATCCTAGACCATTCCCGTTCTAATTTAAATAATAATAAAAAATGTCTGTCTCTGCTGGGGAGACTTACAATCTAGGTAAAGCCGGAACAAAGGCTTGGTAACTTATTCCTGGATATGTCAAAATGATTAACAATAATCAATAGGCAACAGGCATGTTTTTCAGTCACCTCATGAGTCAACAAAATTAGATTAGAACAGGAGGTCCATGCCTCTGTATCTCTGTCTCTCCTAGGGAGACTTACAATCTTTGGGGTACCTGCAGTCATGGCAAGAAAAAACGGCTGGAGGTGATATGTTTATACTGACATATAGGTCAACAAATTGTAATAAAGGTACCTCGTATGTTTACATAAATGGCCCCAGGTAAAAGTCTTCATTGAGGCCCAAGTGTGTCATTGAGTCTAATTTATGTATCCAATAGAGCTCTCTTTGTGCCAATCTTCTGGCCAAATCTCGTCCTCTTAGAGATGTCCTGACCACTTCTAGTATTACTACCCATAGTTGGGCTATGGTGCGGCCATTTTCTTAAAAATGTCTGGCTACTGGGGATTTGATATCCCCTGTTCTTATATTGGACTTGTGTTCGGTCCAACGTTTGCGTGCTTTTCTTATGGTTTTCCCCACATAGAATTTGCCACATGGGCATTTGAGTGCGTAGACCACATTTTTACTCTCGCAGGTAGCGAAGTCCTTCAATAATATCTTCTTGCCACTATGGAGGTGTCTTATGTGATCGCCTTTGATTAGGTTAGGACAATGTTGACAATTAAGGCAGGCAAAGGTGCCCTTCTTCTGTTTCATTAGGGTGGTTTGTACAGGTCTTTTAGTTCTCTCTGCCCTGATGAGGCTGTCTTTGAAATTTTTGCCCTTCTTATAGGCCAGCATCGGCGGTTCAGGAAAAAGTCTGTTTAGATTGGGGTCTGATCTAATAAGGTCCCAATTGTTTTGATCACTCTTTTGACTTGATAACTTTGGCTGGAATATATGAGAGTATGTATTAGCCTTGTCGTTTCTTTTTTGGGTCTCTCTTGAAGTAGATTCTCTCTACTTATTGTGTTAGAGCGTAGTATAGCTTTCTCTATAGTTTTGTCTGGAAATCCTCTTGCCTTGAATCTTCCTTTCATATTCCCTTGTTCTGATTGTAAAACTTGGGGGTCTGATGTAATATTTTTTAACCGAAGAAATTGGCTGTATGGTAAATTGTCTTTCAAGTGAAGAGGATGAAAGCTTCCGAAATGCAAGACACTGTTGACATCTGTAGGTTTTCTGTAGATGTTTTTACTGAATTCTGTGTTCTTTCTTTCCACTTGTACATCCAAAAAGTGGACGCCTGGGTTCCCAATTTCCAACGTAAAGGTGATGCCTTCCTGGCAATTGTTAAGGTATATCAAGAATTCTTGTAGTTCATCAGGGGATCCTTGTCAGATTCCAAAAATATTGTCAATGAATTGCTTCCAGAATTTAATCTTATTATTCCATGGTTCTTTATTCAATACGAAGTTGTGTTCAAAATGAAACATGAAGATGTTTGCATAGGATGGTGCTACTGCAGAGCCCATAGATGTTCCTGATATTTGAAGGTAATATTTGCTGTTGAATCTGAGGTAGTTATTGTAAAGGATAATCCTGATTAGTTCAATTGCAAAGACCTTATGTATGAGTGTAGTTTCTTGTCTGAGGAGAAACCACTCCAATGCTTCAATGCCCCTCTGGTGCGGTATCGAGGTGTACAGGCTGTTGACGTCAAGTGTAAATAGTATCAGCTCTGTGTCATTGTTTTTTATTTCATTTAGTAGTGAGCTGTATCCTTTAGGTATGTAGAAGTTTCTTGTCCTAAAGGTTGTAGAGCCTTGTCCAAGTAGATGGCCAATGGGTGAAAGATACTTTCAGTACCCGCTACTATTGGTCGGAATGGTGGATTTCTGAGGTTCTTATGGACCTTTGGGAGCACATAGAAGACCAGAGTTATCGGCAATTTTTTGATTAGGAAGTCTCTTGTGTATTCCAATATCCAATCTGAATCATAAGCTTTCTCAATTGTCTCCTTTATTAAGGTACTGACAGACATGATAGGATTGTTATCTAGTTTAAGGTATGTTCGTTGGTCCTCAAGTAGTTTAAGACATCCTTCATTGTAGAAGTCGGTGTCCATTAGGACTAGAGCTCCCCTTTTGTCTGCTGGTTTGAGTGTTACTGTGATGTCCTGTGATAGTTATTTAATCAATTTAAGCTGATGGTTCCTGATGTTCATTTTCTTGAAGTTACTGTACTTCAACCGTTTCAGATCTTTTTTTGTTTTTGAATTGAAAAGATTTATAATAGGATGATTAATCTGAGGGTGAAATGTGCTTTTGTTTCTCATCTCCAGATAGTCTGTTTTCGGTCTCTGTTCACCTAAATCCGTGAGACCATCAAAGAATACTTTAAGTTCCATCTTTCCGATGAGTTTGAAAAGGTTAACCTCTTCTTCAAAGTTGCTGGTGTTGTTTGTAGGTATAAAGGAGATGCCTAGATTCAAAGTATCCATCTGACTCTTTGTGAGTGGCTTTTTAGAAATATTCAGAATTATAGAGCTGGTTACTTGTGCTTCTGTCTTTGTTTTCTTTTTCCCTCTACGGGTCCGTCTCCTCCTAAAAAAGGCACCTCAGGTAGGTTTGTGGTCGAAGGACCTGGTTGTGTTGGTATTGTTATTCCTTCTGTTGGTACTGGTCTCGCTGGACTCCCGACTGTGGTTCTATCCACGTTATCTCTTTCACCACTTGTTGGATCGCTGCTATCTGAGCTATTCGTAGGTCCTTGTGGTCTTGTTGGTGTAGATGTGTAAGGTCTTCAATTTTGATAAGATTCCTGCCACGAGTATACTATATCCCTCGCGTAGTCCAAGGTGTCTCTACGAAACTTCCTTATCTTCCGTTGTTCTATATCTTTTTTATATGAATCCAATTTGTTATTGGTGTCTTCCAATATGGTCTTCAGTTGTTCTTCTGTTTTTAATTTCGACAGTTGTAGTTTAACTTCCTCAATTTCCTGATTGATTGTTAATAAAGATTTTGATAGTTCTTCAATGGTCAGCAATATCAGGTCTAGTGAGCATTTATTAAGTATTTGCTCCCATTTTTTAACAAATGCTTGATTTTCCTTGCAGAGTGTCGGTCTTAGATGTACCCGTAGACCTCTTGGTATGCGTTTGCTCTTGTAGTATTGTGCCAATGTTGAGACATGGAGTTTTTGGGAAATCACCCTTCGAATACGTTTTTCCAATTTAAATTTTAGTCTCTCGGTATTGCCGTCCCCCGTACTCTCTTTATCTGTGTCTTTAATCAGGCCAAGGATCCGATTTGCCTCCTCTTCGCTAAAGGCTAGCGTGGTAGCTGACTTGTCCGTTAAGGTGTTGATTTTAGAGAAGGACATCTCCTTGTTGTTATATTGAGGTTCCATTTTTTGGGGGCCAGTGAACTTGATATGCCAACCCCACTAAAGGGTAAGTATATAGAATCTGCAGTTTTTTCACCATGCACACCTCATATATTTACCACAGACTGCGGAGGAGAATGCTGCCAAAATAGCATTCCATGCACTGGCAGGCCTGCCAAATGTAATCGGTGTCCTTGACTGCACCCATGTGGAGCTGGTAGTCCAGCATGCCGTGGAGGTTGTGTACCGCAACTGGCAGCTCGACCATTCCCTGAATGTCCAGATGGTATGCGATGCAAGCAACATAATAATGTATTCCTGTGCAAGATTCCCGGGATCCAAACATGATGCCATGGTGCTGCGCAACTCCATGCTTCCCCGCTACATGGCACGATGTGCTGCACAACGTACCTGGCTGCTGGGTAAGTCTAATGACAGGGTAATGTGGGGTTTTGCCCGAGGGGGCCACAATCATAGGCAACCTGTCTGCTGGCTAGGGTATGAGAGGTGTTGTTCGGAGGGGGGACCACAGCGACCTGGGTGGCAAAAACTGTGACCCCAATTACCTCAACAGAATGTTGGACACAGCCATTGGATGCAGATGTGGCATGCCTACACAGCTGTGCGTAAAGGTAATCAACATACACAGCGCCCACCCCAGCACATGCACTTGGAACACCATCAGACATGAACCGCAGGTACCACGATGCACCACCCTGCAGGCATAATACATGAAATACATGAGCGCAGCATAGTACATCACGGGCCATGCAGCCATGCCTGGGACAAATCCAATTGCCACACATGGAAATCTCTGTCACTGCACCCAGCCCACAGGTACACTGTAGACCAGTATAACAGGCCAGGCACCTTAAGGAATACTTCCAAATGCAAAAGTGCAAGCAAGGAAACTATTGTAATCAGCAATCAGTTACCACCACTAACATTTGAGCATGTGGTGCAGGACCCGTCCACAGTACCTCAGCTCCACCATGCCAGTACATACCCAGCCCCATCAAAGAAACGTTTGCCTTCACTGGCGGTCCATACCACCAATGCCATTGTGCCTTGGTCATATGGGGGAAGGCGTTGATGGACAAGTACATGGTTACATTAAGTAGTCGAAAGCATGAATAGCAAGCCACTGTGTATCATGAAGCACATCAGGCAAATGTGTCATGATGTACTCCACATGTATAGTAATATTTTCTAATGCAACACAACCATCAGATGTCAGCACATCATGGCCCTTCTCACCTCATTTGTTTGAGTGCTGTATCTGATGGAAAGATACCTGAGACATGAACGGCACACACAAACCCCCACCATGGATCATCCCTAAGTACACGTACCTGGGTCTTACTATAAGGAAATGTCAAGTGCAGTAATGAAGAATCTGTGGCATGTGACCATGAACACTGTACAGGCAGTGCACACAAGGAATGACAACAATGTTCACAAATACACTTTCCATTTCTCCTGTACAGGTGATGCTGGGTATCCCCTGAAGCCGTGGCTCCTGACCCACAACAGGCAACCAGTCAACAGGCACAAAGAGGACTACAACCGTGCACATGCACACACTCGATCACGATTGAGCAGACTTTTGGCCTGTGGAAGGCCCGTTTTCGCTGTCTCAGCAGGTCGGGTGGGGCACTCATTAACATGCCTGAGAAGGTGGGCAAGATAGTGTTGGCATGTGCCATGATGCACAACATGTGCATCCAGCGCAACATACCTCTGCCTCCTGACATGGACCTGATTCCACCTGAAGATGAGGAGGATGATGGTGAAGATGCTGAATATCGCCCATGGCACAATGTGAATGAAGGGCGTGCTGTACGCCAAACTTTGATTGCACAATACTTTTGATGGCCTTTAGTAACACAAGGGCTGGGAATGGGGAACACTGGGCACTCGGCACTGTAAAGAAATAAATTGACACACACTCAAAAAGCAATGTCCAGTCATGTGTTTTCTTATGCACACCAGGTGTATTAATTAAATGAGAACTATGTACATTGAACATCAAGCAACGTGGACCTCTGTCATTTAATTTACAACAAACTACCCCTATCCCCAACACCCCCACTCACCCACACACCCCACTTCCCAACCCCCAACACCCCCACACACCCACACCCCTATCCCCCACACACCCCCAACACTCCCACACACCCACCACCCTCCAGCCCCCACCCCTGAATACCCCCACACACCCACACACCCCAGCCCCCACCCCCCAACAACCCCACACCCCCACTGACCCACTGCAAGTTCAATTTGACTCCCTCATGACATGCCTTGATGTCAGCAGCGTGTCTTTGCTGGGGCTCCTTTCTGGGTGTCATTGGTTGCTGCTCGGCTTGTTCTCCAGCCTGTGCGCCCTGTTGGCTGGGGGGCTGTGGCTTGGGAGCGGTGGGACGCTTCTGGCCAGCCCTTGATGTAGAAGGCCTGGAGGCGTCGTCATCCCCTCGGCTCAGGTGTGCAGGTGTTTTCCTGGGTGTCGCTGTGTGTTCCGCCTCGCTGTCTGATCCTGTGCCTGTGGGGGACAGAGAAACAGGGCATCAGTCATGGGACAACGTACATCCTACTTACATCGATGCTAGTACATTTAGAGTCCTGTGCATTCTCGTGGACATGTTGGAGGGGCAGCCATGGTGCTTACAGGAGTTGGGGGGCTGCAGTGATTGGGCATCCTTCTGGTGCAGTCATGATGCGCATTGTGTCTGTTGGGTGGCCTACAGGTGTATCGTGGCCACCAGAGCATTTCCCATTCCGGTGCGATGACGTTGCTTCCCGTACCAGTATTTCAGGTACCAGTATTTACTCCTGATTTTCAGGAGTTCAGAGTAAAGAGTGGATTCATACCACCCATATCGGTACCTTCCATTGATATTTTCCAGAAAATGGTCACCAGAGATCTGGAACGCATCAGCTACAAAGTTCCACCCCATAAAAATATGAAACCTCATGAGATGAAAACCACCAGAGATCTCTACTGTGACAAAGATATAACCATTCGTCCAGCAGATAAAGGAGGAGCCTTGGTAATCATGAATACTTCTGATTATGATGCAGAGTGCATCCGACAATTACAGGACCAGACAATCTACGCACCCCTTGACTATGATCCTAAAATATCAATCAAACAGAATTTGGAGGTTTTACTTGACAGGGCAATGGAACTTGATTGGATAAACGAACATACTCGCAAATTTCTTAATAACAAGCATCCCAGGATTCCTAATTTTTACACTTTACCAAAGATTCACAAAGATCAGGCTAAACCACCAGGAAGACCGATAGTTGCTGGTATGGATAGCATTAATCAACCATTGGGAGTGTACATTGATTTTTTTCTTCAGCCACTCATACAAAAAACCTCTACCTATATCAAGGACACAACTCACTTCTTGCAAAAACTCAATAACTCTATTTTCCGATACGAACACTTGATGTTCACCATCGATGTTAAGAGCTTATATACATCCATACCGCATGATCTAGGTATTGAATCTGTTGAATGGCTTTTATTAGGAACACCTGAGGTCCGTGCTCAGAAAGAATTCATCATTGTTCTTCTTCAATTCATCGCAGAGAATTCATATTTTCAATATCAGAACAAGTTCTTTCTTCAAACATCTGGCACATCGATGGGCGCCACTATGGCACCATCTTATGCAAACTGCTTCATGTATAAATTTGAAACAGAACACGTATTGAAGAATCAAGAATGGAACAGTAATATTCACTTATGGTTACGGTTCATTGATGATATCTTTGGAATCTGGACAGGTTCCGAATCCACATTCAATAATTTCTTCAAATACCTCAACAACATTGATCCGCGAATCCAGTTCACGAGTGAGATATCTAAAGATAGGATTACTTTCCTTGATGTTGCAATAGAAAAGAAAAATAGCGGCTACAGTACTACTCTATTCCGCAAAACTACCGACCGTAACAATTTGTTCCACCGTCTCAGTTTCCATCAGCCTAGTCTCTTGAGAAATCTCCCATACAGTCAACTCCTGAGAGTGAAAAAGATTGTGAGTGACCCAGAAGAATGTCTAGCCCAACAAATCGAAATGAAGGACAAATTCCTGGCACGTGGTTACAAGCAAGCAGAAGTAGATTTAGCATCTGAGAAAGTGAATGCTTTAAATCGTGAGACCTTGTTGACCAATGTCACTAAATCCAAACGGGAACTCAAAACACCGGTCTATGTCTCAAAATATTCCATTCCATTCCATTCACAGCAATAAAATCAAGAATTCCATTAAGAAACATTGGGGTATTTTTAAGGACGATGTGAGAGTTCAGAAACTATTTGACCAAATACCAGTATTTGCCTATCAGAGAAGTAGGAATCTTTGTGACGAACTTGTCCGTACTAGACCTCCCTTAAAAGAACCTAGCACCCAGCGGACAGGCACATACCCCTGCCTACATTGTGCTAACTGTAACATGGTGATCAAAGGAAACATTGTGTACCATCCCAGTACAGGCAACAAGATCCCTTTGAAGTGTTTCGGTACTTGTGATAGTGTGAACATAATATATGGAATTAAGTGCCCATGCGGGAAATACTACGTTGGCCAATCCACGAGAGCTGCTAAAGTACGATGGAATGAGCATCGCTCGTGCATCCGGAATTCGAATCTAAATTCAGCAGTGGCCAGGCACTGGAATGAGAAACGACATAGTTTGACACAAATCAGGTTCTTGATTTTGGAAGTACTGACCAAGGTTAATCCTCATGAGGATTTGAGTCTTCGCCTTAACCAAAGAGAAACATTTTGGATCAATAAACTTGGGAGTCTGTATCCCAATGGTCTCAACGATGAGATTAACTATCATTGTTATATTTAATGTTTCAACTTGCAGTATATTTGTTACCATTGGCATGCACAGGTTACCTTGTCGATGTATCTTTTCACTCTCTTGATAAGGTATAACATGGTTTATCACATCAAGTTTACTTTTCCTGGTTATATAACTGTGTCCCAGTGTGACACTTCTCCGTATCTCCGTTAACATGTTTCATCACATCAAGTCTGCTTTTCCTGGTCACATGACTGTGTCCCAGGATGATACTTCTCCGTACCACCGTTTACAGTCCTGTTGCATGTTTGCCCACGTTGCCTTGAGTGCTTGCTATATATGTGTACAAGCGTAGACATACATGGTTATTATTAGCGTTCCACCTATATTTTGCTAATGAGATACATTATGGTTTACCACAACCAGTCTGCTATTCCTGGTCACCCGACTGGGACCCAAGGTGGGGCCATCCGGCACCACCACTTGCAGATCGCTCTATACATTTTTTATGCTTTTCTTAATGTTCATCATGTTATTATATGCATTCATCAGTTTAGACATTTTAGGTATTTTTTAGTGTTCGCAAGATTTTTTTTTTTTTTTTTAAATTAAAAAATAACTTTGATTCTCCTTTTATTTCAAGGAGTTACAGTTTTGTGCAACACTTTGTCAATATGATGGATTTAGATTACTTTTCTCATTCACAGGCTATGTCTGGTTTTCAATGTGGCTTTCTCGTGGATATGATAATAGTATTTTTTCTATGTCTATGTCATGCATAAATTTTTACATTTTTTCTTTTCAGTATTCATGGTTTAGCCCACACAGCCTCCTTAATTTCTGTTTTTTTCAATATTGATGTCCCTAACGGCAGTTTGCTGCCTCTTGAATTGCATGCCGCATTACGCGGGTTCTCCCAGCGTGTTGCGGTCACGTGTCTATTTTATCCACCGTTTCCCTAACAACGGTTTCAGTCAGCGATGCACAACTGCTCGCTGCATTCACCACCGACACCATTCTGTGAACCCAGGTAACCAAACTTCTTGTGGCTTAATCTACTTCGTTTACTCATCTCCCTTAACCGCACCCACTAAAGTTGGTTTCGTTTTACAGAGCGTATACTGGATACTCTCCAGCTCCCGATCGTTTTCCTTGTGGAAACATACGTCAGATATTGTTCTTTACTTTTTCAGCGCGCCTGACTTCATTTTTTGAGCAAGGTAAATTCCTTTGCTTTCGAGCACATGATAACAATTGAATAGTTGCCACCATGATTTTTGTACTGATCTCTATTTTTTTCTATTGTTTTTTACATATTACACCTTGACTTGAATTCTCCTATTGGGGTATGTAACCATTATTTGTTTATGTGCTTTACGATTACCATTACATTTCGTTGTGTATCTCTTGTTTTATATTGTTTTGCATACATTTATATATGCTTTTGTTAATGTTACTGTTTTCTAACAACACAGACTTGCCCTGATGAAGGAGTTTACACTCCGAAATGCATTGGCATCTTAAGTCGACTCTTATAATGAAATATGTCAGCTGCGTCCTCACTAAGATTTGATTAGTGATTTTTCTTTTTTCTTTTGATTCTTTTCATAAAGAAATATATACATTACAAAAGCAAAGTCTTGGAACTCATTTCTTATGAACAATACTAACACCATTTAGAACTGTTTTTTCAAACAAAATTACCCAGACTGGGTACAAACGGAGAGCGGTTGTGTGACTAGGTTTCTAGGTATCTAGTCTACTGCCTCATTTGTTTTCGGGTCAGGGTGACTCCAGACCCATCACAGCCTGCTCCTGTAAGTGTTTTGATTCTTCGGACGAAGGACGCTAAATAGCATTTATCTTGTGGTGCCCACTTATTTCTCTCTTTTTCTTACCAGTATTTACGGTACCATTTCTTACGGAATATAGGATGCCGGTGCCGGTGTCTACAGCATCGATTATGCCGTTATCAGGGGTTTGGAAGGCCTTACCGGCATGCTGGTGCAGCCATTTCCGGCATGCCGGAATGTGCATGCATGCTGACTCGCAATCAACCATTGATTACGGCAGCAGTGCAACATGGACACGGTTGCACCGGCATGCCAGTAATTTGTTTTTTTTACTGGCCAACTCGTAATGAGGCCCACTGCCTTTGAATCCCACCCCCTACTTCTGTAACAATTTATTGAGTGGCCACCTTCAACACAGGGAGTTCCTTCCCTCCCCAAGCTAAGTGTCACACAATAAACTGTTAACTTCTGTTCTTTTATTCAGCCCTACCTCAGCATCATATCACGCCCCTTGGATCCCTCCCTCTGAGCTACCAATGAGCCAAGTACCAGGCTGGTTTCCAGGCGATATATTTGTAGTTATTTGAATTATAGGTTATAGAAATCACACTAAACTATACACGCCTCCTTCTTTGTGAGTCACAATTAACTTCTTGTTACACAAATAAATCACACAAATTATTTGGGCAAAGCACAAATCACAGTACTTGATCTCAATTTCAATTCATGAAATATTTAACATTGGTCAGAGAACAAAATCAACTACAAAGGTAGTACTGTGCAATTTTCCTGCACATTTAAAAAGCGAGCAGTTTGGTTTACAGATTCGGACAAATGCAAAGGCATGTAGCCTTTTTAGCTGCAGCTAGAAGCAGGTAAGGTCTGCGGCTCTGTGCACCTCCATCTGGCCTGCTTGCATTTGCTTAGTGTTTTGCACCTCTTGTGTAACGTAATTGCTCTTGTTTGCCTTGATGTCCTCGTTCATATCTTCTCTGTTCCCTCCTGCTCCCACCCATCTAGTCCCTGTTGGTCATTTTCCCTCATTCACCATCTAACAAGGGTATTCCCACTCACGGAGACTGTGTGTAGCCATTTTAGCTGCAGCTACAAGCAAGTAAGGTTCGTCGCTCTGCCCACCATCTGGCCTGCTTGCTTTTATACTGTGTTTTCCACTCCCTCTTGTGTAACGTAATTGCTCTTGTTTGCCTTGATGTCCCCGCTTAGTCGATTGTATCTGTGTTCCCTCCTGCACCGGGCCACCTAGTCTCTGATTGGTCCATTTCCCGCATTCACCATCTAAAAAGGTCTTCCCGATCGCTGAGACCGCACCTTAGCATGTAACTGGAATACAGCATTTCAGCATATCTTCCAGGGCAGCTTCTGCCCAGGCAGCCAGCAAAGGGCAACGGCTAAGGGCATCTGTTGTTCCCTGTTTCACCCTGTTTGCCCGGGTGCCCAAGCCAGGCAATCCACCCTCCAGCACAAAGCACTTGCATGGTAGCCTCAAAATGTATCCCAAACACTCCCCTACTTTTGCCATTCCCTGCTTCCCAAGTCCACCTCCTCCGATAGACTCCTGCCCAACTCTTCCCCTGTTCCAACTGAGTGCACCTCTTACATCCTCCAATTCGCAAATTCCCCTCACCTGCTATCCACCCAAGCACATTCTGCTCTGCGTGTGCCCATTCTCCCCCCTCCTATAACCCCTCCCTGCCCGTTGTTTTCTACTCTTCTTATATCTTATCTCTTATCTCACTATCAACCTTAGCTTTTGGTTGCAACTGCAGTAACCAAGTGTGTTACCTTCCCACACCCAGGCAAACTGTGCTGCTTAGCCTTCTCGTACATCTAGGAGAACATGATTGCTTAGCCATCTGTCACATCTAGGTGGGCTGTGTTGCATAGCCATTTCGCACATCTAAGTGAACTGTGTTTCTTAGTCATTTCTCACATCTAGATGAATTGTGTTAGTTAGCCATCTGCCACATCTAGATGAACTGTGTTAGTTAGCCATTTGTCACATCTAAGAGAACTACGTTGCTTAGCCATTTGTCACATCTAGGTGAACTGTTTTAGTGCGCCATTTGTCATAAGTAGGTGAACCGTGCTGCTTAGCCAACGCTCACATCTTGATGACCGAATACTAACACCAAACACTCCGCTTACACCTCTCACATACTGCACTAAAGAAAACCAGAACTCCTCAGCACAGCAAACCACACATACTTCACAAGAACGCAACGAAATGACATAGAACACACAACCGTGCACAACACCATATGTCAGCTGTCTCCAAATTCTGCACCCAGACTCAGCGAACAGTGCATCTGAACTGAAGCTGCAAACAGCACCTCACATCTCCCTTGCGCTATTCCCGCTCCTCCCACTAACCTTACCCTCTGCCCTCCTTATTTTTCCACAGAACTGCCAGAGCATTGAGAGACCATGCAAGTTGCACCTGAGCGTGGTATGAAAAACCTTTAACATATTTGATAAAAATGAGTTGTAATGATGTGATGATATGATCATTTTATTTCTATTCTTTAAAAAAAAAGTTTGTAACAAACTGTATAAAAAATAATAATAACATTAACATTAACATATGGCAATTACTTTTTCACCCACACCTTTGCTCAAAATAAACACAGGATGATTTAGCAGTGGGGTTTTCCAGACCTCTTCTCCCCCTTTGGTATGTGCTGGGAGAGTGAGACAGAAAAATCGGGTTGATTGAAGAATTCTGGATTTCAACCCCCCTCCTCTTAAAGCCCTGTGTTGGAGAAACTGCACTGTTTAAATTGGGATGAGTGAGCATTTTGGATTTCAGACCACCTTCAACTTAAAGGCCTGTATTGAGGAAGCTGGACAGTAAAAATTGAGAGGATTTATTTAGTTTTGGTTAAGGAACAAAGGCACACCTCTTCCTAAAAGAAGTTGGGTTTAAAAGGCAAAATAGGATTACCCAATTACATCACAGTCTATAGTTTTCAGCTCATGCAGGGAATGAGCTGTGTTAATTTTGAATGTTAACAAAAATCATTTTGGGGTGTTCTTCCAAGGGGAATTAATTAAATTAATATTTTTAGCTTAATGGGCAAAGTATCTACACAGATTTCCCCCATCACCTGCTATATAGGGAAAGGATCAAGTCCAGCAGACACCCCCCCCTCTCCACATTTCAGTTGCAAAAGTTACAATTCTACTTAAATAGAAAACCTCTGTTTAAAGCCAGCTGCATGTCAGGACCCTCGGAAAGGACAGGGCGGGGTCTGGTCACTGCACCCTCAAGGATGCCGCCCAGATCTTCACCATAGATTCTGTCAGCTTTTCTAGGCCTCTCCAGCAATAGACAGCTCCACCCAGAAGCAATCTCCTTTGGTGATTCCTTGCAACTGTAAGATGGTAAGTTTCAGCAACTCTATCTCTTCCTCATAGTGTATCCAATTTATATAGCAGCAATGACACTATCAAGTTTACAATCTTGGAAAGTAACCTTGAAGAAGTCTTGCAAATAGGACTGGACAGTTATCCTGCTCTCTTCTCCCAAATCCAGCCACTCTCTAAGGTGTGGTTTAGGAGTCTGGAGCAGACATGTGGCAATTCCCACTTGCAATCCCCATTTGTTCTCATGTCAAATTTGTGGCAAAAAATAGTTATGTGTCAAAACCTTGTCATTTACCAGTAACTGCCACAAGACATATATATTCTGCTTCAGCTAATTATGTGGAATTTAAAAAAAAGCAGCCGGGTCTGAACCATGTTGCAAACCCGTTTGGCATTTGGTTGCGTGCATGCTCAATCAAAGGTCTCTGTAAGGTAGCCCGTTGAGAGTTGACAAAAGTGAAAGAGTGTGTAACGCTCACCTGGTTCCCACGGAGGCGCCGGCGTGGTCTGGACGGCAGTGGCCTCTTCGAAGGAGATGTTCAGCACCCTGAAGATGGAGTGGGCTGGGTTCCCAAATCCAGCTTGTCTGGCTCGGATGAATACCCTTCTGTGAGCGAAAAGGAAGGGTTAATACTCTGCGGGTTTTGTGTTGATCTCCCGTTCCCCTTCTCACCCTCCTTGCAACCCTTCTGTAATTCCCTGTGGAGACTCACCTTAGGGATTGAAAAGGCAAGCTCTCCATCCTGCTTCTGATGCAGGGGTGCGTTGGGATCCAGTTACGTCACTGGATAGTAAGTTCGAGTTTGCTTGTCTGTTCCGGTAAGTACCGTAAATTTTTATGGCAAGCTTGAGTCTAAACTGTTCTTCTTCTCTTTTGCAGGTAATGGAAGACTCTGGGCTGAGAGCGGTTTCCATCGAAACCTGATTTTCAAGTGAGTTTTGGGTGTAGGCCCACTACTGTCTTTTCCTGTCTCTTTTTCCTTAGGGGCCGGAGTTCAAGAATGCCAAAGAAATGGAGCCGGTACAAAGCAGAAGCTGAGTCCGACCTGTAAACAGGTAAGTTTAAAATAGTTTGTTTGCTACGGTTCTTGCATTCACTAATGTGATGTTTGCTTTTTCCCCATAGGGGCCGGGGTGCTGAAATGCCCAAGGAATGGCATCGACCCGAAGGTAAGAAGAATTAGCTTGGCGGGTAAGTGCTTCTTGGTTATTTTCCCCTTCTCACCTTGCTTTCTTCTCTTCGTCGCCCCGTAGGTGCTGGAATGCTGCAGGAGATCCGGATGGGCATCGCAGAGCCGAAGGCGCCACGTGCAGGTAAGAGAAGTGCGCCGAGATGTATGCGACGCGGTGAGTATTTAAAATGATGTCTTTTTGCAGGAACGTTGGCGCGCTGAATCCGGAATGCAGCTTTAACAGGTAAGGTTTGTTTTTTCACCTGTTTCTTCTTTCCTTTTCTATCCTTAGGTGTTTCCAGGATGCTGGCAGGCGTGGTCGAGGACTGGAGCAGGAGCAGGCACGGTGAGACGCCAGCTGCTATGAGCAGAACAACGCGAAGCATGGTTTGCTGTCTGGGCGTGGCTTAAATAGCCTTTCAAGTAGTCCCAGGTATGTATCCTTCCACTGAAGGTATGTATCCTGCCACCAGCCACACCCGTGTGGTTAAGTAGTTCCTTTTTCATCTGGAAGTTGTAGAATGATCTGCCAGGTAAGGAAATTGCAGCATGGTCTGCCAGGTAAGTTTGCACCAAACACATTTCCTTCCATATCTTGTATGAGCCTGGCGCCGATGGTGCCAGAACTGTTATCCCTTATGAGCCTGACGCCAACGGCGCCAGGACTGAGTCCAAAGAGCCCCTATCTGGGGTGGCTGGGACTTCCCTAGTATACATGTTGCCTGCCTCTGAGGGTGCCGGGCCCTGTCTGGCTCCTTGGAGGTAGGCATCATGACAGAGTGGCACAGGATTATGAATCAAAGTGGTCCTGCAATGGGCCAAGCAAAATCATATGCACAATCAAAAGTCTTTAATGTTTATATAGTAAAGAAAGTTGATAGCAAAGTAGATAAAGGTGGTCCCAGCCCGGCAGAGGGAGATCATTTGAAGGTTTTGTGTTAAAGCAAGTTTGTGCTACAATAGATATATTGGTCTGCGCCCGGCATACTATATATGGTAGGAGAGTCCATTTGAGCCAAGTCACAAATTCCACAACACCACCAAGTAGCCATCAAACCTTTTTAAGCCCATCATAACGTTCTTGGTGTTGTATGTATGAATTTTTCCTCCACAGAGGACAAAGTCTTGCTCGCGTATGAGATGATTTTGTAGAGCTTCTCGTGCTTTTGATACAACACCACTGTTAGGCACATATCTGAGAAACCTATCTCCAAGAAGAATTCCTTGTTCTTTTTGGGGTAAACCAAACAAGGAGGCTGGGAAAGGCTTCTTTTCAGTCGTTTAACTGCCTCAGCTTGTCCCGGAGCCCACTTCCACTTAACTCCGACCTTTAATAAATGGACCAAGAGTCGAGTGACCTCTGCAAAGTCTACAATGATCTTCCGACTATAATTAGTGAGTCCCAGAAGGCGTCTTAATTCTCGCAGAGTGGTAAGGTCTTTTAATTTCATTAAGGCTTCTACCTTCTTCGCCTGGAGATGAAAACCCTCAGGGGAGATCTCGTGCCTTAAGAAGTTCACTTGGGTCTTACACCACTGTGCCTTCTGAAAGGACAGTTCTGCTTTGGCTTTCTGCAACTGGGTTAGAACATAGTGGATTTCTGCTATATGTTCCTCCACAGTTGAACCTTTGATCAGATCATCATCCCCTTTCGTCCAAGTCAGGGTGTGGCCATATGTAGAAAGACATTGAACTCATTGTTGTAGTCGATGTACCCAAAGGGGGTATGGATCCAGGTGCAATGCTGCTCCCGAAGGTAAAAGCAAGCGTGTACTGGTCTTCCCTACTCACGGGTACTGTCCGGTAGACATTAGTCTGGCCCATGGTGAAGTACACATTTGTCCCTTGGATCTGGGCCAGTCCCTGTTCGTTTTAGGCAGGGGGGCATCTTGACATGTGGCCCCGTTTGTTCAACTCCCTCACGTATGTACATAGTGTCCATTGGCTGTTTGGTTTGAGTATCCCCAGTACCGGATTGCTTAAGGTACTGTGGATCCAACAAATTATACCCTAAATTCTTAATAATCTCTGTGAGTGATTCCATGGATGCGAGCAGTAACCAGTATTGTTTGACAAATACAAGAGACATCTCGTGATCCATGGGAAATGGTGGTTGAATCAGTGGATGTGCAATCACAGTCGCATGTGTCCACTGAAAATATATCTTGGAATTCCAAAAAGACCTTCTTCAACTTCTGTCTTTGCTCTTCAGTCTCACAGGCATCAGCAAGATTGATCCTTTCCTCAACCATCTGCTTGAAACCTGGAAAGACCTCAGGCATTGCAATTTCAGCAGTATCCTCCAGTTGGGTGGAGAGATCTCTTTTGATGGTGTTGACCTGGACAGTTGGCTCCAGGGGATTCAATAAAGTGGTCCGTAACTCGTAACACTACCTCCTCCCTCCTGATGTCACAGGCCACCTCTTCCATGAGTCAAACCTCTACTGCTCCTGAAAAGGGTAACTCTCCCTTCTCCTGGAGTAGCTTTGGTACTGGACATTTCTCCCAGAATTGTCCATCCTGAATCTCCCTTCTCTCAGGTCAGGGATCTATTGTCCTGGAACCATGGAGAGAGAGGAGGATTATTTTGAAAGTTTTTAGGGAAGTTTCCAAGGGCAGTACTTAACTGATTGGTCCTACCCACCACTGGGCCAGGGGAGTGCATACATACCCCAGGATTGGGTTAGTACCCTTGTACCAAGGGTTTACATAGGTGACAGGGTCTGAAGGATCATTGTTCTGGGTCCCTTCCTGAGTACCATTCAATTGGGCTGGGTTGGGGGTCCCTTCTGCCTTCCATTTTGATTGTTAGCAGCAGGGTTACTTTTGGACCTCTGCCACTTTCGCAGCATCAGGAGTGTTAGATAGTTTTTTTTGTTTTGGTGGTGTTTTTACTCTCAGAGGATTTCTGGACCTTAAAAATTCTGTTGACCTGTTCACTCACCCAATCCAGGGTCCTATGGTCATGAAAATCATGCACCAACTGAGTCTGGATGTATTTGTGGAGTGCATGGAAATATCTAGTTATGAACTCCCTACAATTTCTTTTCACCCGCTGTGAAGTTTGAGCACATGCCCACTTTAACTCCTGTACAAACTCCCTTGGTGACTGATCCTCCCCACATTTCAAATGATATGCAGCCTTACACAGGTGGCTCCATATAATGTCTGCAGGTGTCAGCAGGGTAAGCCAGCGGCCAGCCATCAACCAGCAGCGACTAAGTAAGGTAAGAGTGGCCTGGCTCAGGGATAGACCCTCACTACCACCTTGATAACCTGGCCACATACGAGAATCTCAGACTTAGGTGTGTTTTCCCTTGCTCAAACATTGCTTTGTGAAAGTTTTTAAAATTGCACTGTGAAACCTAGGCCTTTCTCCGTCTTTTCAGGACTCTCAAACCTAGGGGTGTTTTTCTACTGCTTTAAATATTGCTTTGTGAAAGTATTTGAATCTGAGTATCTGTCGTTTTATCCAATTGTTCAACCTGTCTCATCTCTATCTCGCCTGCTTGCACCCTGCCCTGTATCATTCCCTAGTGTTCTCCTCTTTCCACCTCCTTCCTCTTCCCTCCTCTCCCTACCTACTCTATGATGCTCTCTGTCTCTCCTATCTTCTCTAACTACTTCTCTATCGACTATCCTGCTCTCCTCACTAAATCTGGTAGGAAGAAGTTTAAAAAGGACATCTTGGTCTCCAACCAAGGCCTCCCTATCGCTGACACCTATACCAGTGCCTCCTCCAGGCAAACTTTCACCAACATCCTCTTTGTCGTTCCCTAGCCAGACATATGGACTCTACATATGGTCTCTGCGCTCTTCCCCTTCTCTTTCTCTCCCATTAATGGTGGCACAGGGTGGGAGGCCCTCCTGGCCTCGTTCCTCTCCTCTAAGGTCTTCATTAATGTTTATGTGTATGGTACCGTCTTGGTCCAAGGCCCTCAGGCCAACCTTTCCTTAGCTAGACGCTTCCTGCACCTCATCAACTTACTTTCCTCTCCTGCTGTCCCCTCTCCCCCCTCCATGGCTTCCTCACCTCCCCCTGCTGCCTCCTCCTTGGCTACCTTGCCCTCTCCTCCATCCCTTCCTTCCCCTCCCCTTGGGCCTCTTCAATACCTCCGCTGGTCATACCTCTGATTTGTACCCCTCCCTGGAAGTCTTTTAAGGATGGTAACCTTCTCCATATTGCCACTCTAAACTCTCGCTCAGCTGTCAAACACTCCTCCGACATCTGCCGTCTTCTGGTGGAACTTGACCTCGCTGTCCTTGGTCTCACCGAGACATGGTTCATGGCCAGCTCTGTCACAAGCTTTGACACTTTCCTCCCTGACAGCTACAAGATCCTCTCCGCTCCCAAGTCCAACCGCTCCAGATGGGGTGTAGCCTTGATCTTCCTCGAGTGGATTCCTGCCTCTGTCATTCCTACGCAGGCCTACTCCTCTTTCGAATGCCTCGTCTGGAGGCTCTCTCCCTCTCCTAGCCACTATCTATCGGCCACCTGGTCAGATCTCCTCCTTCCTCTCCTCTCTGAGTGGGCGGACCTCTCCTCTTCCCTCCTGATATCAACCACTCAACTCCTCCTTCTTGGAGACTTCAACATCAACCTGGATGCTTCCTGTGCCTCCTCTGGACTCTTTCACAACCTTTACGACTCTCTCTCACTTTCTATTCTCCCCTCTGGCCCTTCTCACTCGGCAGGGCACACTCTGGATCTGGATGTTCTGATCTCAGACCTTCCCATTTCTATCCCTCTCACCACTCCTCTCTCCTGAAGTGATCACTTTCTCCTTTCCTCCCATCTCATCCTCTCTACTCCTCAGGCCAAGCCAACTCCATCACTGCCACCCACCTTCTCGGTCATCCGACCCATGAAGTGCGTGTCAGTTGAGGCTTTCGCTGCCACTTTCTCCCCCCCAAACCCTTTTGGCTGACTCACACCCTTACCCAGCCCTTTCCATGCTGTACTCTGCTATATCTGATACTCTTGATGGTCTTGCCCCTGTCATGAGGATCCGCTTGAAGCCCAAAGCCAAGTGCAACTCCTGGTTTGACTCTGACCTTGTCACCCTTAAACGCAAGTGCAGGGTGGCTGAGAGGAAATGTCGTGCTTCATGTACATCCTCTGTACAATACCGACCCTCTGTTCTTGCCAAGAAGAGAGCTCACATCCAAGCCTGCGTCTCTGCGGCATCCAACAACTCGGCTGAACTATTTAAAATATGCGAGGAACTGCCCAATCCTGCCGCAGTCTCTACCTCTCCTGTCCCTTCCTAGGCCCTCTGCATGTCACTGGCTTCTCATTTCATCTCTAAAACTCAGGACATCCTGTCCTCTCTCTCCTCCCCGTTACTCCCTTTACTCCCTGATCATCCTCTGGCCCTTCTTCGGCCCCCTCTACTCCCTCCTTCTCTGCCTTTCCCCTGTTCTCCCCAGACAAGGTTTCTAGACACGTCTGATCTATGAAAGTCATCTAATATTTGTGTTGCCTAGCGCACACCTAGGTTTAAGGTTTTTTTACAGGATTTGTTGAAAATTTACGGGGTGCCGGGGAGAATAACAACCTTGACACTGGGTTGTTTTAACCTATGTAAATCCAACAGATTGTCCACAAGATTGTGGAACTCTCCCGTCCCCTGCACACCCTTTATACTGTAGAAACAGTCAATATTTCTATACAATGGTAATATTCAGTTTCTTTCAGAAAAAAGAAGAAATTAATGAGAGAAGCTAATTCATGACACTATTATAATAAAACAGAATGATGGGGACCATCGGTTTTAATTGAATTTTAAATTAATTGTTATAGATATGAATTTCAATTCATTCATCATCCAGTCTTTGTAAACATAATAACATAAATGTGTTCATTTTGAGGTTACATTCAATATTATAATACAAGGGCATACAAGGTACTCATCACACTTTCTATACAATAGGCTTTTCACATGGTATATCCACAGAAAGTAATGATGAATATTTTCTCGACGCGTTTCGGGGTGTCCCCTTCTTCAGGAATTGATAGCCCTCTTCATTGCCGTTAATCTTTGTTTCGTCTATAATGTATGATACAATGATCAAATTTTAGATTCTCACTGATAACTGTCATTTAACTCTTGGGAGAAATTTTTAATAATAATCACCTGGATGTTCAATGTGGAATATCCTAACTGGATTTATTATCAATAGCAATATCAGCCCAATAATGGTTATTCAACCTGTAGATGTGATAAAAAGACAATAGGGAAAGCTCAATTAAAAACGGGATCTTAATTCATGAAGGAAAATCTAGTCATGTAATATCTAAGAAAAAATATTACCTTTCGGTATTTCTGTAAAAAGCTACTACATCCATGGAATGGGTCGCTGTGGTATGTAGAGAGTCCTCAGGTACGGAGGTAGTGCAGTAATGGGCGATTCCTCCACTCGTGTCTGTAAAAACACGTATATATACTATATTAGATACACGAAAACAATGGGGTGGGATCATTCTGTGGAGAGTATTCTGTGAAGGCCTCTAGGCTCATGATATGCAATTGGGGAGCTGTTTACAAAGGATTCTCTTACCTCCTTCCTGAGAAGATGGCCGGTGCTGTAGCTCGAACCGTTCTACACGGTTTTCGCTAAAGATGGCCACTATTTACATTATGACGTCATCACGTCGAAGCGTGACGACGTCACTATGTTTAGAACGTCAGCGTGTGACGGGAAAACAGACGTCATACGGACATATTTTAGAAAACAATGTGTAATTAACCAATAGTATATAGGTGTATATCTATACTGGTGCAGGGAGTTTGAGTCAAATGAAATAAAGGTGAAAAGAGTCGAAAGATAAATGTGAGGAGTGTCTCATGTAACTTCTGGGAAATCTATTGTTTACCACGGACAAAAGTTAATCGAATATTGGACATCCGTGTGTTTACTATTTCAAGAGAAGCATGCTCACATTCTATGGTCTGTAACTTAATACATCCTATGTCAGTAAAAAATCATCCTAAGTGAACTGAACAAATTCAAAAATGTATTTAACAGCAATTGATATTGTATCCACACTGGGTTTCTGATTGGGTCAGGGGAAACAGTATTTAGTTACAAAAATGAGGCTAAACTGTAATCTTCGTTCATCCCATTGGGAGCTAGACTGTTTAGTCTCTCTATCCAGAAGATTTCCCTCTGGTTCATACGTCTGGCATGATTGCCACCTCTTGGGGCTCTGTTCACAATTTCCAAAATCACAACCTTTAGTTGAGAAATATTATGTTTCTTTATGGAAAAATGTCTTGCTACAGGTGAGTTAACACTGTTGGTACGTATGTTACTTTTGTGTTCATTCCAGCGCTCCTTGGCTTTCCTTTGTGTCTGTCCAACATAGTAAATGCCGCATGGGCAGCTTAAACCATAAATGATTGATTTCGTGTCACAAGTGGCAAAATCCTTTAGTGGGATTTTTTGGCCATTTGATGGGTGTCTTACATAGCTTCCCTTCATTATGTTGTTACAATTGCCACAACTGAGACAGGCAAACGTACCTATTTTCCTCTTGGTGAGGGTTCTTTGATTGTCCACTCTCGGTCTTTCTGCTTTAACTAGGCTATCCCTGAAGTTCCGACCCCTCTTGTAGGCGATTATGGGTGGTTCAGGAAATAGTCTCTTTAGTTGTGGATCCAATTTGATTATACCCCAGTTCTTCTTGATCATCCTTGTTATGTGATGACTCTGTGCTGAATATCTTAAAGCGTAGAGAAATGGGATCTCCTTAGATCTATTTCTTGATATACGGAGGTCTTTCCTCTCCAATGTGAGTGTTTTTTCTTCTGCTTTCTTGATGATAGACTCTGGATAGCCTCTTTCCTTGTATCTTTGTGTCATCAATAGGTTTTCATTCCTCAGGGTGTCAGTTGTTGAGATAATTCTCTTTAGTCTAAGGAATTGACTGTAGGGCAAATTATTCTTTAAATGCGTCGGATGATGGCTCCTGAAGTGTAACGTGTTGTTAACATCGGTGGGTTTGTGATAAATATTGGTGATTATCCCATCTTCCCCAATCTCTAGTTCAACGTCCAAAAAATGTAGTTTAGGGGTTCCAATTTCCATCGTGAATTTGATTCTGTCGTGGCCTGAATTGATGTATTTTAGGAATTCCTCTAGTTCGTGATGTTGTCCTCTCCAAATGACGAAAACATCGTCAATGTATCTTTTCCAGGTGATGATTTTTTTGCTAAATTTTGTTGGTATCAAAATCCATTTCATCTCCAAATGGTACATGAATAGATTAGCATAGGCTGGGGCCATTGCTGACCCCATTGAAGTTCCTGATGCTTGTAAATAGTACTGCGTCCTGTATCTGAAATAGTTGTTAATGAGTATAATTTTGCTTAATTTCATTAGGAAGGTTTTGTTTGCTTCACATTCATTTCTTAGTAGACACCATTCGAGTGCTTCCAAACCGTCTTGATGTGGGATGCATGTATATAGACTCTGTACATCAAACGAAACCAGTAGATCATTTCTGTTAATATCTGTTAAGGTGTCTAGGTGATTGAGAAAATCTGTGGTATCTTTAAGATATGTTGTGGTTGTTTGGACTATGGGTTGTAATGCCTTGTCCACATAAACTGCTAGTGGGTTGAAGATACTATCAGTTCCCGCAACAATCGGTCTGAGGGGGGGTTTTGTCAAGTTCTTATGTATTTTTGGCAGTCCATAGAAGATTGGAGTAATAGGATGTTCATTAATCAAAAACAATTTAGTCTTGTTGGAAATCCATCCTTGGTCCTCAGCTTCCTCAAGCGTAGTTTCAATAATGCTTGATATTTCTCTGACCGGATCTTGTTCAATTTTTATGTACGTGTTCTCATCTGTTAGGAGCTCTAAAATCTTCTCCTCATAGTATGTAGTGTCCATAATAACTATGGCCCCTCCTTTGTCTGCCGGTTTTAGGGTCAGGCTTCTATCATCCGCAAGGTTCTTGATGATTTCATTCTGCCTTCTCCTGGTATTGTAGTTCCTTGTTCTGGTGAAATTAACCCTTTTGAGATCTTTTATCATCTGTTCTTCAAACATTCTGATGGTTATGTTATTGACTTGAGGGTCGAAATGACTCTTGGGTTTCATTTCTAAGTATTGATGTGGCTCTTGTGTAGTGTTGATTCCCATTTGTGAATCAAAAAAGACTTTGAGTCTCATTTTCCGTGCCAGTCTGTGAAGATTGATTTTTTCTTCCAGCAAATTGGAATTCTGGGTTGGTATAAATGTTAAACCTAGGTTCAATGTGTCCGTTTGGTCTTTGGATAGTGGTTTTGATGAAATATTAACAACTAGTTGTTTGGTTTGTTCCGCGATCTTAGATTTCTTATTGCCTCTTCGCGTAGTCTTTTGTCTAAAAAAACCGAGGGAGTGGTTTGTGCGTTAGAGGTAGTCGCTTCTTGTGATGTATGTATAATCGGTCCACTTTCCGCGTTCTCCCTATTGATAACTTCGTCCCCACTTGTAGGTATTTCGCTACTGGATCCACTTGGTTCTTGTCCCGGTATTGGTGTTTTGTGGTTTTGTGGTCTTCTACCTGGTGCGGTTTTGTTTTGTGCGTAGTATTCTTGCCAGGAGTATACTATATCCTGAAGATAATCCAACGTATCTCTTCTGAATTTTCGGACTTTGCGTTGTTCTATGTCCTTTTTGTAGTTGTCCAATGTTCTGTTCACTTCCTCTATGATGGTTGTTAATTCCTCTTTGTTTTTAAATTTCGACAGTTGTTCTGTCAGGTCTTCGATTTCACTGTCGAGTTTGCTGACAGATTTTGCTAATTCCTCGATTGTCAATAATATAAGATCCAAAGAGCATTTATTTAAGATCTGCTCCCATTTCTTCACAAAATCTGGGTTGTCCTTGCACAGTGTGGGTCTTAAATATACCCTTAGTCCTCTTGGGATTCTTTGTGCTCGGTAGTATTGTGCTAATGTAGTAGCGTGTAGTTTTTGCGATATCTCCCTTCTGATGACCCTCTCCAATTGTGTAATAAGTTTCTCTGGACTAGTCGTTGTTGGTGTGGTTGTTTCGATTTCCTTCAAAAGCCCTAAAATTCGTGTGGCTTCCTCTTCGTTAAATGCCAAAGTTGTGGCGTGTTTTTCTGTAATTGCATTGATCTTTGAAAAAGACATCCCTTAGGGAGGCGGAGGTGATTGTTAGTATTTCTATTGGGTGCTGCTATGGCTGTTGTGTCACTCCCTAAGCATTTTTAGGGGGGCAGAGAGCAAGAATCCAATATTTGTGTTGCCTAGCGCACACCTAGGTTTAAGGTTTTTTTACAGGATTTGTTGAAAATTTACGGGGTGCCGGGGAGAATAACAACCTTGACACTGGGTTGTTTTAACCTATGTAAATCCAACAGATTGTCCACAAGATTGTGGAACTCTCCCGTCCCCTGCACACCCTTTATACTGTAGAAACAGTCAATATTTCTATACAATGGTAATATTCAGTTTCTTTCAGAAAAAAGAAGAAATTAATGAGAGAAGCTAATTCATGACACTATTATAATAAAACAGAATGATGGGGACCATCGGTTTTAATTGAATTTTAAATTAATTGTTATAGATATGAATTTCAATTCATTCATCATCCAGTCTTTGTAAACATAATAACATAAATGTGTTCATTTTGAGGTTACATTCAATATTATAATACAAGGGCATACAAGGTACTCATCACACTTTCTATACAATAGGCTTTTCACATGGTATATCCACAGAAAGTAATGATGAATATTTTCTCGACGCGTTTCGGGGTGTCCCCTTCTTCAGGAATTGATAGCCCTCTTCATTGCCGTTAATCTTTGTTTCGTCTATAATGTATGATACAATGATCAAATTTTAGATTCTCACTGATAACTGTCATTTAACTCTTGGGAGAAATTTTTAATAATAATCACCTGGATGTTCAATGTGGAATATCCTAACTGGATTTATTATCAATAGCAATATCAGCCCAATAATGGTTATTCAACCTGTAGATGTGATAAAAAGACAATAGGGAAAGCTCAATTAAAAACGGGATCTTAATTCATGAAGGAAAATCTAGTCATGTAATATCTAAGAAAAAATATTACCTTTCGGTATTTCTGTAAAAAGCTACTACATCCATGGAATGGGTCGCTGTGGTATGTAGAGAGTCCTCAGGTACGGAGGTAGTGCAGTAATGGGCGATTCCTCCACTCGTGTCTGTAAAAACACGTATATATACTATATTAGATACACGAAAACAATGGGGTGGGATCATTCTGTGGAGAGTATTCTGTGAAGGCCTCTAGGCTCATGATATGCAATTGGGGAGCTGTTTACAAAGGATTCTCTTACCTCCTTCCTGAGAAGATGGCCGGTGCTGTAGCTCAAACCGTTCTACACGGTTTTCGCTAAAGATGGCCACTATTTACATTATGACGTCATCACGTCGAAGCGTGACGACGTCACTATGTTTAGAACGTCAGCGTGTGACGGGAAAACAGACGTCATACGGACATATTTTAGAAAACAATGTGTAATTAACCAATAGTATATAGGTGTATATCTATACTGGTGCAGGGAGTTTGAGTCAAATGAAATAAAGGTGAAAAGAGTCGAAAGATAAATGTGAGGAGTAGAACGTGTAGAACGGTTCGAGCTACAGCACCGGCCATCTTCTCAGGAAGGAGGTAAGAGAATCCTTTGTAAACAGCTCCCCAATTGCATATCATGAGCCTAGAGGCCTTCACAGAATACTCTCCACAGAATGATCCCACCCCATTGTTTTCGTGTATCTAATATAGTATATATACGTGTTTTTACAGACACGAGTGGAGGAATCGCCCATTACTGCACTACCTCCGTACCTGAGGACTCTCTACATACCACAGCGACCCATTCCATGGATGTAGTAGCTTTTTACAGAAATACCGAAAGGTAATATTTTTTCTTAGATATTACATGACTAGATTTTCCTTCATGAATTAAGATCCCGTTTTTAATTGAGCTTTCCCTATTGTCTTTTTATCACATCTACAGGTTGAATAACCATTATTGGGCTGATATTGCTATTGATAATAAATCCAGTTAGGATATTCCACATTGAACATCCAGGTGATTATTATTAAAAATTTCTCCCAAGAGTTAAATGACAGTTATCAGTGAGAATCTAAAATTTGATCATTGTATCATACATTATAGACGAAACAAAGATTAACGGCAATGAAGAGGGCTATCAATTCCTGAAGAAGGGGACACCCCGAAACGCGTCGAGAAAATATTCATCATTACTTTCTGTGGATATACCATGTGAAAAGCCTATTGTATAGAAAGTGTGATGAGTACCTTGTATGCCCTTGTATTATAATATTGAATGTAACCTCAAAATGAACACATTTATGTTATTATGTTTACAAAGACTGGATGATGAATGAATTGAAATTCATATCTATAACAATTAATTTAAAATTCAATTAAAACCGATGGTCCCCATCATTCTGTTTTATTATAATAGTGTCATGAATTAGCTTCTCTCATTAATTTCTTCTTTTTTCTGAAAGAAACTGAATATTACCATTGTATAGAAATATTGACTGTTTCTACAGTATAAAGGGTGTGCAGGGGACGGGAGAGTTCCACTATGAAAGTCATCTCCCAGCTTAATCTCCACACTGAATCTATTTGTTGTCTCCATGATCATCAGTCTGGCTTCAGAGCTGCCAGAAGCAAGGAAACTGCTCTCCTGAACATCTATGAAGACCTGCTCTCCAACCTTGATTCCAACACCCACTGTGTCCTCATCTTACTTGATCTCTCTTCTGCCTTTGACATGGTCAACCATGCCATCCTGCTCAACCGTCTCCATGATAACCTGGGGATCACCAGTCAAGCCCTGGCGTGGATGACTTCTTTCCTCTCTAAACGACCCTCCCAGGTGAAACTCGGGTCCTTCCTCTCCTCTATCTTTATCTCTACCTGTGGTGTCCCCCAGGGGTCTAAACTTTATCCATGGCTGTTAAACCAATACCTGACACTTCTTGCCCACTGCATTGCTGCGCTCTGCCCCAACTTCCAGTGCTATGCCGATGACACTCTGTTGGGTGTCCTGACCCACGTTTAAGCTATCATGCCACAACATTTGGTGCTGTGGGCTTAGAAAATTCAAGATGGCGGAAAACCCACATGTGCGCCGAAATCCAGGAAAGCTGCGCAGTTTGTGCGCACACCAAAATGGTTGCCTCACTTGCCACCCACCAGTGCGAGAATGAAAGGCCGGGTTGCCATGAGGGAAATGGGTTGCCAAAGGAAAAACAGTAGCGCCGGTTAGCTTCAAAGCGCTTTAAAATCACCATTGGACTACCCGCACAGTAGTCTGAAACCATTGGGAATGGCAATGCTGATTGCCAAATGCAACCTAGAATTGTTGGGAATTCATTTTCTTAAATCCCAAAAATGGGTGCAGTACCAGTACTCACCACTATCCAAAAGCCGGCAGTTTAAAACCACCCTGTGTTTCTCTGAAGGCAGGCTCAAACTGTCTATTTTAAACATTGCAACACATCTAAAAACTCACTGGACACCAGCAGACATTTGGTAGAATGGAGTGTTGTGTGCCTACAAAATCTGGGAAATGAAGAGCCCAAAACAATGCTTATAACAAAACTGCTGTGGATTTCAGCAGTTTAAGTAAATTGGGACTGAAAGACACTACAAATCTAAATGTTTAAAAGAAATGAGTGACCTACTTTGAGTGTCACATAGGTTGCAATTGTTTAAATGTCATAGTTTAAACTTAGAATCAGCATCATAGCTGCATATGTAAAAAAATGTCTTGACTTAGACTGGGGAACAAAAAGTGACATTTTATCTGAAACTGGCTTAAAGAGATTCCAATTCTGCCTGGCAACTACCCCCATCAGGAGTGAAACTTGAGTCACAGCTGTGTTCCCAGGCCAACCTTCCTTTTGCTGCCCACACTAAGGATATGCCATCTATCTGATAATTGAATTACCTGTGCTCTGCAGGAGAGTGAACAAAGCCCTCTTCACTCAGGCAAAGGTTTTTATTACCGCAGTCGTAAAATGTAGCTTCCTCTTGGCAGGAGCTGGGAGGGGCACTGCCTGTGAGAGCAAGCTGGCTTGGCAGAACTGGATTAACCAGTATTTCTACCTTGTGCTGAGAGAAAACCACACCCCTTTGGAGCCAGAACATAACTCTAAAAAGATGAATAACTCATAGAGCGGACATGTGAAAATTTTATAAATGATTCCATAATTCTTGTGATTTTTCTGCCCACATTTTAAGAGGTTTTTCGACCCGGTGGCGTGTTCAGGGGGGTTTTAGCGGAAAAGTGGATATTACTCTAAATGTATGCATGTTAAAAATCTGAAACTTCATCAGTTAATGTCCATACTTCCTACGCACATGTATGTAAAGTTGGGTCAATGTCAGAAATTGAAAAATCAGTTAAAAAGTCAATTATGTACCATTTCTGAATGCAAGCTCTTAGAAACAGCAGATTTGGACAGAGACATGGCTAAATTCAGCCACACCATGTATATGTAATTTCAAGCAACTGTGTAACTGTGAAATATGTCTTTTATTATCAAATATAGAATGTGTGCAATCTGACAGAGGAGTGTCCTATCTGCAAGCCATAAAATGACATCCCTCTGACTCACAGTTCATTCCCCAATCAAATGATAAATGGAAGTTTGACCAATTAGAAGCTGAGAGAGAGGTAGGGTCAGTGATGCTAGAACACACCCACATTCTAAACACATAAAAGCAGACAGACAGGACAGATAGGGACCTTCCAATTCCATCTGCAGCGGGACGCTCTGCCGGAAAAATCCATACTTTACCTCCATCAAACCACCAGAGAGCCAAACTAGAGACTTCAATCTATCCAGAACTAGAGACCCAGACCAGAGAACCAGAGAGAGCTGACCCAGATCACTGTGAAGTGCAGAGACCAGAGGCGAGTTTAAAACCTGACCAGATCCATGGCGAGGCCCATTTCACTCAAGAATATAGTGTGAGTACCTAGAAAACTGTGCAGAACCAATATCTTAGTTAAAATAATATAATTCAATCCTATTTTAATCTAAGTAGAACTGTCTCCTAACTGTCACCTGTCATTTGCAAAGCTGTCACTGGCATTTTAGCTGCAAAAGCTGCACTTGTCTTTTTGAACTTTAAAATTTCAAATCTGAAAAACGACCTTCACAAAATCGCTCATATCTCCTCAACCGTTTGTGCTAGAGACTTGCAGTAACTTTTATTTGGAAGCTGAGATCCTAGGCTTTCCTAGGACCCCAAAACGATAGAGATAGTCCTTGTGGTTCCTCTGTAATAGCGCTCGGCGCATCCGCGAATTTTGCCGCGATTTGCAAATTTCTCCACATGTAAAATCAGCTGCTGCTTGCCTTCCATTTGCCAGAAATTCGTTTAACCTGCTAACTATCCCTGCATCATTGCTAGTGTGAGCCTGGACTAATATTAACTAGATACCACTCACCCTGAACCTCTGAAAGGGAATTAAAAGCATTTCCAGCATACTTCTCATCCATTGCTAGCACATATAAAAGCATTTGGGCCTGTGTTTTCAAAACTCCTATCTGTTTTCTTTAAGCTTGCTGGGGTGAACTGATTTACAGTTGATCGCATTTCTGAGAACTGTGTGCTTCCTTCCATTTCCTTGCATTGTATCAAGGGGGGGAGGGGATTGCCAGAGAAAAGTGATTACATTGTTTTGTTGAAATCATATTGAGTATTTTCTATACTGCATTTCATTCATTCAACCTTGCATTTCCTTGAACCCTGTAAAGCATTCTCTACCACATTATACTTTTGTTCCTATTTACCAGTGTGCTACCTTATCCATTTCATGTTAACTCATTAGTGATTATAAGAAGTGTGCTAGTGCCAGATTCTCCGTTGTTGATCTTTATCATATCAGATTAAGTGTGCTATTCAATTATTAATTTATTATAAAGCGTGATATAATATATATTGTTTAAATTATCAAATAAACCTTTTAAACTTGCAAAACAGAACTACTTCTTGGCTCAGTGGGGTCAGGGGGATTCCAAGAGAGGGGTGTTATATAGGGGTAGTCATCCAGAACGCATGAACTGGACATAAAGATATATCAATAAGGGTTTTCATTCAGTATTATAGACTAGGCGTTGACTTAGCTGTAGTGTTGAATTGAATCCTCTTACAAATTGGGGGCTCGAGCCGAGACGTTGGGTTAGATTTACCACTTGTGCAGCTTAATACAGTGTGCTAACTGACGGGATACATACATCCGGTCGGATCACCACGCTGCATTACGCTGTGAAGCATTCCTCAAAAGGGACACTCCAAGAAAAGTTCTGTTCTGCAAAAATAAAATACAAACTTCTGTAAGTCAGGACAGAGACCAATCTCTAGAATGACGACCTTAGTAGACATGAAAATAGCCAGAGAGCACCTCTTGCATAAGCTATTTGTGAGAGGTGAATGGACCGAACAGGGCCAGGATGTGTGGTTGCAGGCCATCACACAACAGGTCACTGAAACAGGGTCAGATATATATAGAGATCAGGGTCCCTTACATGTGGCCCTGAGTGAACTATATATGGCTCCTAAAGCCAAAGAGGAACACAATAAGATTGCCAGGATAGCAGCATACCTGTACCTATATATGGGAGACATGCAGGATAGATGTGCTGAAAGCCAAAATCTGGCAAATAGGCAACAGATGGCATTACAGAAGGCCCAATCTGACCTGGTCTCTTCTGAGCAGAGGCTGCAGAGGAGCCAGGAGTCAGAAGATGATAGTAGGCAGCACATCATTAAAATAAAGAAGGATATGGATGTGCTGCAACAGGAAAAGGTAGAACAGGATACCAGATTTCTGGCCTTGCAGAAGGAATACCAAGAAGGTTTGGACTCCCTACTGCAAAACCAGAAAAAGCTGGAGCAACAACTGGACTTCAACAGGGTATGTGCTGAGCAGGTAGTCACCCTGCAAGGCCACCTAGATAGAGTGAAGGCAGAGAGCAACAAACTAATTCTGAAAGACCTGGATACCCAGGCAGAGTTTGATCAGGAGCGCCAGAATGCTGGTGCCTTCCAAAGGCAAAGGGACGACCTGGCGGCACAGATGCAGGCTCTTAGTCAGGAAAGAGACGCCATAGGCCAGGAAGTCTGCCACTTAAAAAAGGAAATTGAAGAAAATCACCTGGCCCTCCAGGGGCTGGGTGATCTCCAAAAAGAAAACCAGAACTTGGTAGAGCACACCAGGAGGGTGGAAGAGGCCCTGGCAAGAAAGGAGCAGGCCAGTAGGGATGGGACTCAGGAGGTAAACCTCCTGCAGCAAAGACTGGCCCAGTTCTCCAGAACCAACCAGGAAGTACAGAGGGAAAATGAGGCTCTCTGCCAGCACAATGAGAGGCTCCAGCAACAGGTAGCGATGCAGGAGAAACTGATAGAGTCGAGTAAGGCCTTAACAGAGGAACTGAAAGCACAAATGCAGGCTCTTGCATTGCAACAGGGAGCAGGGGCGGATAGAGATGAGGTCCGCTGGGAAAGAGAGACTCCTGACCATAACCGCAGGAGCCCTAACCCCAGGGGCCTTCATCTCCCCCAGTCCCTGGACTCTACCACCCCCATGTCCCCTGGCGCACATGAGCACAGGGCCGCAGGGATGGCAGATTACTATCCAGCTAAGAGTATGGGGCTCATAGGCCAGTACCACTCAGGAATGGAGGGGTGGGCATCCGGGTATGGGCACCCAAGTACAGTACAGTTCAATGGGGAACCCCAGGAGAGTAGGCCCATTAAGGGCATCCTGAAAACCTCTGCCCAGTTAGGTCAGTGGAGGGGGTACCCATCAAATCCTGGCAGCAAGGAGGAATCTGAAGACTCCTCTGAACTGCGCAGGACACAGGAGACCAGGTCCCCACATTCTGCCAGCCATTCCCAGGCTCGCAGAATCCGGGAAAACCTGGAAGAACAGACGGGAACCTCTGGGAGCAGTGCCTCTGAGTCCGAGGAAGAATGGACAAGGGTTACCCGAACCAAAAAGGCCAATAAGGCAAAAAGGGCCTTGCTTAAGGACCCCTTAAAGCAGATTAAGGCGATCAGGAGCGTCATCACGCCTTACCATAAGAACGCTAAGTATTCTGTTTGGGAGCACTTAGAGTTGTTTGAACAAATGATGGAGACTTTCCATTTGAAGGACAGCCAAAGCTGTATTCAATATGTAAAGTGGACCTTCTCCCCGGAATACTCCAGTTTCTTTGCGGGGCTGGAGGACCAAAATCATTCAAGATGGTCCACCTATAAGGCGGCCATCTTGAAACATTTTTTCTGTTCACAGAAATCCTCAAGAGGCTCGCAAGGCAGCCTACAATTTGCAATGTGGGGAGGATCAGGCCCCACAAGAATTTGTGCAGGAGTTAAAGCGTGCTTTTGCACAGACCACAAGAAGGGTGCGCACGGATAGCAGGGAATTTATTAATACGTTTTTCCATGCCTTGCCCAAATATATCATGACCCAGCTCGTGAGGGATTTTCACGAGAAAAGATCTTTAGACTGGGTCATTGAACAGGCTACCCGGATCTATGAGGTGCAGAAACCGGTAGATAGCAAAAGTAATGCCCAGAAAAACCCCAAAGCCAACAGCACCCCTGCTGCTGCCAAGGTGGCAGAGGTAAAGGTCACCCCCGTTTTGGATTTGGAGATGGGGGGGCCTAAAAACCTACCTGCACCTAATAATGCTAGGCCCAGAAGGTCCTCGGGCCAGTCACAGACAGGGAGCCAAGGAGGCAGCCCCACAAATGGGGTCCCTCGCTCTCCTGATTATGTAAGTCCCCGTTACAAGGGAAATCGACCCATCCTGGGTTATGTGTGGACTCCTCCAGCCCAAGGGGGGGATCCAGCCAAGCACCTAACCCAGGGAACTTCCATCCAAACTTCCCACAGGAGGGCAGAAATTTACCAAACCCTGGGCAGAACTTTTTCCCCAGATATCCACCCGACTTTCAGCCCCAAAACCATCCATCCTTCTTTCCCCAATTCCCTGAGCCCAGACCACTGAATCCGGGAGAGGGGAGGCCAAGGGTGGAGGGGTACCCAAATCTTCCCAACCCGGGGTATTACCAGAGGAGGGACAGCTACCCTTCCCGGGATCAGCCCAGGGGAGAAAACAGGGCCCTGTATCAGCCTGAGCGGGTTTCCCAGTTAGAGCGCCAGGTTCAAAACATGGCGCGGGACCTGGGTCACATACTGAGGGCTCAGCAGAACCCTCAGATGGGCGTGCCGGCGCAGAACGCACCCAACTCTGGACCTGGTGCTCCAGAACAATGACGGGGGCAGCACCCCGATAACTCACCGGTTCCCAGGGAGGAGGCACAAAGGGAAGGGGGGTGTAAAGCCTTGGAGGAAGCTTCCTTCCTCACTTGTAAACAGCCCCTGCAAACCCAGGAACCGGAAACAAAATCTCCTGCCCCTGAAAGTCTGCCTCCTAAGGAGCAGAGGGGGGGTAGGAGAAACAAAAGACCCAAACAGACTCAGTTTGAGGAGGAGGTACAGATCTTCCAATTTGAGGGAGAGGGATCCTCAGAGGATCCTGGGAAAAGGATCTTCTCCTTCAGAGAGGGGGGAACTCCCCCCAAAGAAAAATGGGTCCCTAGGTATGCAAATCCAGACTGGGGAGATGTGGAGACTGAGCTACCGCCGCCCACCATCTCATCCCAGAACCAACAGCAAGAAAATCCCCTGGTTCAAACCCATCCTGGGGACTGCCTCCAAAAAGGGGGGGGCAGCCCAGAACCGGAACCAGGGGAACCCACAATGGCTCTGATCTCCAGTTGCCAACTTTTTCTTTCAGATTCCCAAGACTCTCCACAGAATTCTGCCCAAATCTCTTCGCTATCGATGTCCAAAACCAGAAAGTTAGCCCACCAGTTGTCCAAAAATGTGCATTATCTGTGCCCCCTTGAGGAGAAGGAGGGAAGATATTATGCCCCGGTACAAGTACAGGGGCAGGGTACAATCTCGGCACTGGTGGACACGGGATCTCAAGCTACCCTTCTGTCCAGAAGGGCCTTTGACGAACTGAATGCAGGAAGGGGAGGGAATTACCAAATTCCTCTCACCTCTCTTCCTGGGCAACTCCAGAACTTTGACGGGAAGGAAATTCCTGTCGAGGGGACTGCAGACTTGGACATTAAAATTGGGCGACATAAGTTGAAACACCCGGTCATAGTTGTGACCCCGGAGGGCACCCCTTGTTTACTAGGGAATGACCTCCTGAGAAGGTTGTCACCCCTAATAGATTGTGTAAACAAGGTCCTCTGGACCCAGACTAGCCGACCAATAAAATTAAAACAGAGTGTCAACCATGTTAGTTTAAACGGCACATGCCACATGGTTGAACAAAAATCTGACCAAGTAGAATTTCACTTCCAGAACAACCAGATTCCAGACGTGACAGTAATAGCAGTAGGACAACAGACTAGTGATGGGGGGTCCTCTCTATTTCTGAAAATCAACCTTCCTTCCAGTTTAAGGTGGTATTCCACGCTGGAAGGAAACACTCTGAAATTCTTTACAAATCCACAATCAGATATTACCACTCCTATAGTCCAGGAAGATGTGAAATCAGCTCAGAGCCTGGCTGATATTCAGCAAATTGGAGAGCAGTTGTTCATCCCTGTTCAGTTAAATGATGGGAAGGACTCTGTTCTCGCTCGAGTGTGCGTGAACAACGGTAAGAGCTTCATCAGCGAAGCCATGTTTCGCCAACTCCCAAAAGATCCAGCCATTCCCACCTTCAAACTGATAGACAAATGGGAAATGGACCTGGAAGCACATAATTCCAAACATCTCCTGCCAAGCAGGTGTATGCTCAAAATCTCCATTGGCAACAAGAGCATAGTCCACAATTGTTGGGTCGTGCGAGACGTCCCTGCCGCCTTTTACTTAGGCAGTGACATTCTCAATCGCTTTGCCATTAGTTTGGACCTAATAAACTTCAAAGCTTGGTCCCGATTAGCGGATAATCCCATGGGCTTTGATGATCCAGAAAAAGCATTTAGGTCAGCTCAATTGCTACCTTATGCAGTTGAAATTCAGGTTAAAGAGGAAGTCACCATCCCAGAAAGGACCCGACAACTCTCCCTGGAAGTGAAAGTTAAAAGGGGACAAGAGTTGAAAAACCCTGATGCTTACATACATCTAAATGCTTCTCTCCAACAGCAAGGGTTGGGGGTAAACCCAACACCATTAGTCAACATAGAACATGACACCATTCCAATAGAGGTGGATAACAGCGACTTAAAGAGTATTACTCTAGCCGCAGGCACCATTATTGGAATGGCGGTTGATGACCGACATTTTTCCATCGACTTATTAAATGAACTGTTAGGACCAATCCCCAAGGACTGTTTTGACAGTGACAGTGAGGACAATACAACACCAGACAGGATTTTTACCCGGCATGGGGGGAACTTCCTGGTGTACACTTCCTGCCCCTATGGTAAGGAAGATGTGACTTGTGACTTCAGGAGGGATGAGGTGATTTTCCAGGTCCATGAGGGCTGCCTTTCCCACCTGAAGCCTCCGGTCCAAATCAGCACTCTGACCAGGGACTTCTCCACCCAGCTGGAGGAGGCCGCGGAGATAGCCAGACCAGAAGTCTTTCCAGGCTTCAGGCAGATGGTGGAAGAGAGAGTCAACCTAGCTGATGCCTGTGTGACTCTGGAACAAAAGCAAAAGTTGAAACAAGTTTTCTTGGATTTCCAAGATCTCTTTGCGGTATACTCATATGACTGTGGTCGCACTGACATCCACACAACAACAATCCCCACGGACCCTGGCATGACTCCTGTGTTTGTGAAGCAATATCGCTTGCCTCTCGCATCAATGGAGTCCCTTACCGAAATAATTAAGAACCTTGAGTCCCGGGGAATAATCCGTCCCGTCCACAGCACCTTCAATAATCCGGTGCTGGGAATATTGAAGCCAAACGGCCAGTGGAGACTCTGCGCCGACCTTAGGGAGCTCAACAAACGGGTCCATACTTCCCGATGGCCTCTGCCCTACATTGACCAAGGGCTGGCCCAGATTCAGGGGTCACAGGTATTCACTGCAATAGACCTGACCAATGGATACTGGACCGTGCCTGTCAGCAGGGAGGACCAATACAAACTGGCTTTTACCTTTGGGGGCCAGCAGTACACATGGACCCGGACTCCCTTCGGATACCTCAACTCCGGCAATGAATTCAACATTTTCCTACATAAGGCCATGCCCGACCTGGGTGCGAGGGGTAACCTGGCTTATGTAGATGATGTCCTCATCAAAAGTTCATCTGTGGAGGAACACATAGCGGAGATCCGTTATGTTCTGACACAGTTGAGGGCCGCCGGAGCAAAACTTTCCTTTCAGAAAGCACAGTGGTGTAGAACCCGTGTTAATTTCTTGGGGCATGAGATTACTCCTCAGGGCCTCTGTCCCCAGGAAAAGAAAGTGGAAGCACTTCAGAAACTGAAAGACCCCACAACTCTGCGGGAACTAAGGAGCCTCCTTGGACTGACTAATTACAGCAGAAAGTTTATTGAGGGCTACGCAGAGATCACCAGACCCCTGATTCATCTCCTGAAGGGGGGGGTCAAGTGGGAATGGGGTCCAGAACAAGCCGAGGCAGTAAAACAACTCAAAAGAAGCCTCTCACAAGCGCCTTGCCTAGCTTACCCGGTCAGAAACAAGGAGTTCTTCCTGGAGACAGGGTTCTCTAATACGTGCTTGACGGCAGTATTATATCAAAAGCATGACAAGGTCAATAAAGTAATCTCCTATGCGAGCAAAACTTTATCCTCTGTGGAGGAAAAATTCAACGATTGTGAGAAGGCACTCCTGGCAACGGTGTGGGCATTGAAGAATTACCGCCCGTTTATCCAGGGGGAACACATCATAGTGGAGACTCTACACCAGCCTCTGCAATATCTCCAAAGTGACAGAATCCGGGCCGGAAATGTGAGTAATTCCCGAATTACTTCCTGGATTCTGTCAATGCAAGGCTTTCCTGTGGAGGTCAGACATGGCCAAAACAAGAAGAGTCCCCTCGCGCAAGGTCTGGCTGACTTGCATGATTGTGCCAGAGAAAACTGTCTCGAGGACGAAAGTCTAAAAATCAAGGACAATACGGAAGCATACCTTAATTCCCCACACAAAGTCTTTGAAGAGGACAAGTGTGAGGGAATGCCCACTGTCTATGTGGATGGATGCTCTTACCATGTTGACAACAACGGGGAAAAAGAACTGGTGGCTGGCGTAGGGAATGCATGGGTGAATGAGTCCCCAGAACCCTCCGCTGGATACAAAATTGGTCCCCGAAGTAGTCAGGTGGCAGAATTGATGGCTGTGCATCAGGCCATCCTCACTGCTGTCCAGCATCAACTCCGCGAACTGGTCATAATCACAGATTCGGATTATGTACGGAACGGGTTCGTGGAGCACCTGGTTAATTGGAAAACCAGAGGCATGTTATGTGCTAACAACAAACCCTTGAAACATGGGAAGTTGATCCAAAACATTGATGATCTGGTCACCTCGAATGGGATGACCATCTACTGGAAAAAGATCAAGGGTCATTCCAAAGTAGAGGGACCAGACAAAACTGGAAATGACTTAGCTGATCAGCTGGCCAAAACCGGGGCCATCCAAGGGGATCTAATTGAAATTGAGTCCCTGTTGGGGGAAATCCAGGTCACTGCCATCACTAGGTCCCAGACAAATGCTCACAACGACCTTTCAATGGAGTAAGGAGACCCCTGATGCTGATTTGATTACTGCTCAGAAGGGGGATCCAATTATTGGTAAATTTTACCAGCACCTTGAGGACCCTGAGAACTTCCCCTGACGGATACCGATTACATTGGGAAAGAGGACCTAAGAGTGTTGATGAAATGTCCAAAAATGTACCGGATTCAAGACGGTTTGCTGGTAAGGAAATCCAAAGCTGGCCACGATCAGTGGGTGGTTCCTACCTCATTCCGAAGCCTGATGTTAAGTCACGCCCATGATGCGGCCACCGCCGGTCATAGGGGGTTTCACACAACATTGGAAATCTTAAGAGAGGTTGCATACTGGCCACACATGGGGCAGGACCTCGACCAATACTTGAAGGGGTGTCTTGTGTGTGCACAATTTCAGCCATCATCCCTCACGCACCGTGCGCCTCTCCAAAAGAGGGGGATGACACTGCCATGGTCAGATTTACAAATCGACTTTGTAGGCCCTGTGATTCGCTCGGCTAGGGGGAATAAGTACATGTTGACTGTGACATGCTTGTTTACCAAGTGGGTGGAATGTCTCCCAGCCCCAAATTGCAAGGCAGAAACTGCAGCTGCCTTGATGATTAACCACATCTTTTCCCGTTTTGGTCTACCTCAAAGGATTGAGTCAGACAGAGGTAGCCACTTCACCAGTGAAGTAATGACAAAGATGTGGGAGATACTGGGGGTCAAGAGAAAGCTGCATATTGCTTATAGACCAGCTTCTTCTGGGGCAGTAGAGAGATATAACCGAACCATTGTGAGCATATTAAAGAAGTTTGTGGCAGATTCTGGGCCAAGTTGGGATATCCGATTACCTCTGGTCCTAATGGCCATCAGATCTACCCCTTCATCTGCAACCAAAATGTCACCATTTGAGTTGATGACTGGGCGCAAGATGGTGCTTCCTCAGCATTTGCTCTATATGACCCAAGAGCAGACACTGATAAATGCCTCCACTACTCATGAGTATGTAGAGAATTTAAGGAAACACCTCCAACATGCTTTTGCTTATGCTCAGCGGAATCTAGAAAGATCAGCTGATAGCATGAAGACCCACTATGACCTGAAAACTTCCAGGAAGGAATATCAGGTGGGAGACCGGGTCTATCTATACAACTTCCAAAGGAACCAGGCCAAGCAGCGCAAATTTTTGCCTACATGGAAAGGACCCTTTGAGATCATCGACAAGATCTCACCTGTGGCCTACAAAATCCACATCCCCAAAGGCGGTTCGGCAGAGGGGGAAGACAAGTGGGTCCACATAAACCAGTTGAAATGTTGCCATCCCAGGCACACTCTGCAACAACTGGAGGAATCCTCTGGAATCCTAGCGGGTACTGTCTCAGACTAATTCAGTTCCAATCATAAAACATACCACATCTAGTCTCTAAAATATTGTGATTTGCATGAAACTGTCTCTTAGTTATACTGTTTTTTTTTTCAAAATAAGAATGTAATGTTTTGTTATGATGAAATGCATATGCTGCCCCACTATCTCAACAGTGGTGGAAAAACGTCTATGAGTAGGTATTGCCGCTTTTGCTTTATCATCCTAGGAGAGATGAAACCATGGAGAATGACCAAGGAGGACGATCCGGAGACCGCGAACGAAGATCCAATGGGCCCAGTGTACCGCCCAATATTCCCATCAGGACCGGCGAGGAGAACCGATCGATCAGTACCGGATGGAGAAGAAGATGCTGAACTATGCCATCTACAGAAGAGGAAGAAGATTATGCGGACAGACCGGTGCGTGGGTCAAAACCCTTGGGCACGCGACTCCCCATCGACTCAAATTCAAAGTGCAGTCGCGTGGGGGGGCTTGTTGGGTGTCCTGACCCACGTTTAAGCTATCATGCCACAACATTTGGTGCTGTGGGCTTAGAAAATTCAAGATGGCGGAAAACCCACATGTGCGCCGAAATCCAGGAAAGCTGCGCAGTTTGTGCGCACACCAAAATGGTTGCCTCACTTGCCACCCACCAGTGCGAGAATGAAAGGCCGGGTTGCCATGAGGGAAATGGGTTGCCAAAGGAAAAACAGTAGCGCCGGTTAGCTTCAAAGCGCTTTAAAATCACCATTGGACTACCCGCACAGTAGTCTGAAACCATTGGGAATGGCAATGCTGATTGCCAAATGCAACCTAGAATTGTTGGGAATTCATTTTCTTAAATCCCAAAAATGGGTGCAGTACCAGTACTCACCACTATCCAAAAGCCGGCAGTTTAAAACCACCCTGTGTTTCTCTGAAGGCAGGCTCAAACTGTCTATTTTAAACATTGCAACACATCTAAAAACTCACTGGACACCAGCAGACATTTGGTAGAATGGAGTGTTGTGTGCCTACAAAATCTGGGAAATGAAGAGCCCAAAACAATGCTTATAACAAAACTGCTGTGGATTTCAGCAGTTTAAGTAAATTGGGACTGAAAGACACTACAAATCTAAATGTTTAAAAGAAATGAGTGACCTACTTTGAGTGTCACATAGGTTGCAATTGTTTAAATGTCATAGTTTAAACTTAGAATCAGCATCATAGCTGCATATGTAAAAAAATGTCTTGACTTAGACTGGGGAACAAAAAGTGACATTTTATCTGAAACTGGCTTAAAGAGATTCCAATTCTGCCTGGCAACTACCCCCATCAGGAGTGAAACTTGAGTCACAGCTGTGTTCCCAGGCCAACCTTCCTTTTGCTGCCCACACTAAGGATATGCCATCTATCTGATAATTGAATTACCTGTGCTCTGCAGGAGAGTGAACAAAGCCCTCTTCACTCAGGCAAAGGTTTTTATTACCGCAGTCGTAAAATGTAGCTTCCTCTTGGCAGGAGCTGGGAGGGGCACTGCCTGTGAGAGCAAGCTGGCTTGGCAGAACTGGATTAACCAGTATTTCTACCTTGTGCTGAGAGAAAACCACACCCCTTTGGAGCCAGAACATAACTCTAAAAAGATGAATAACTCATAGAGCGGACATGTGAAAATTTTATAAATGATTCCATAATTCTTGTGATTTTTCTGCCCACATTTTAAGAGGTTTTTCGACCCGGTGGCGTGTTCAGGGGGGTTTTAGCGGAAAAGTGGATATTACTCTAAATGTATGCATGTTAAAAATCTGAAACTTCATCAGTTAATGTCCATACTTCCTACGCACATGTATGTAAAGTTGGGTCAATGTCAGAAATTGAAAAATCAGTTAAAAAGTCAATTATGTACCATTTCTGAATGCAAGCTCTTAGAAACAGCAGATTTGGACAGAGACATGGCTAAATTCAGCCACACCATGTATATGTAATTTCAAGCAACTGTGTAACTGTGAAATATGTCTTTTATTATCAAATATAGAATGTGTGCAATCTGACAGAGGAGTGTCCTATCTGCAAGCCATAAAATGACATCCCTCTGACTCACAGTTCATTCCCCAATCAAATGATAAATGGAAGTTTGACCAATTAGAAGCTGAGAGAGAGGTAGGGTCAGTGATGCTAGAACACACCCACATTCTAAACACATAAAAGCAGACAGACAGGACAGATAGGGACCTTCCAATTCCATCTGCAGCGGGACGCTCTGCCGGAAAAATCCATACTTTACCTCCATCAAACCACCAGAGAGCCAAACTAGAGACTTCAATCTATCCAGAACTAGAGACCCAGACCAGAGAACCAGAGAGAGCTGACCCAGATCACTGTGAAGTGCAGAGACCAGAGGCGAGTTTAAAACCTGACCAGATCCATGGCGAGGCCCATTTCACTCAAGAATATAGTGTGAGTACCTAGAAAACTGTGCAGAACCAATATCTTAGTTAAAATAATATAATTCAATCCTATTTTAATCTAAGTAGAACTGTCTCCTAACTGTCACCTGTCATTTGCAAAGCTGTCACTGGCATTTTAGCTGCAAAAGCTGCACTTGTCTTTTTGAACTTTAAAATTTCAAATCTGAAAAACGACCTTCACAAAATCGCTCATATCTCCTCAACCGTTTGTGCTAGAGACTTGCAGTAACTTTTATTTGGAAGCTGAGATCCTAGGCTTTCCTAGGACCCCAAAACGATAGAGATAGTCCTTGTGGTTCCTCTGTAATAGCGCTCGGCGCATCCGCGAATTTTGCCGCGATTTGCAAATTTCTCCACATGTAAAATCAGCTGCTGCTTGCCTTCCATTTGCCAGAAATTCGTTTAACCTGCTAACTATCCCTGCATCATTGCTAGTGTGAGCCTGGACTAATATTAACTAGATACCACTCACCCTGAACCTCTGAAAGGGAATTAAAAGCATTTCCAGCATACTTCTCATCCATTGCTAGCACATATAAAAGCATTTGGGCCTGTGTTTTCAAAACTCCTATCTGTTTTCTTTAAGCTTGCTGGGGTGAACTGATTTACAGTTGATCGCATTTCTGAGAACTGTGTGCTTCCTTCCATTTCCTTGCATTGTATCAAGGGGGGGAGGGGATTGCCAGAGAAAAGTGATTACATTGTTTTGTTGAAATCATATTGAGTATTTTCTATACTGCATTTCATTCATTCAACCTTGCATTTCCTTGAACCCTGTAAAGCATTCTCTACCACATTATACTTTTGTTCCTATTTACCAGTGTGCTACCTTATCCATTTCATGTTAACTCATTAGTGATTATAAGAAGTGTGCTAGTGCCAGATTCTCCGTTGTTGATCTTTATCATATCAGATTAAGTGTGCTATTCAATTATTAATTTATTATAAAGCGTGATATAATATATATTGTTTAAATTATCAAATAAACCTTTTAAACTTGCAAAACAGAACTACTTCTTGGCTCAGTGGGGTCAGGGGGATTCCAAGAGAGGGGTGTTATATAGGGGTAGTCATCCAGAACGCATGAACTGGACATAAAGATATATCAATAAGGGTTTTCATTCAGTATTATAGACTAGGCGTTGACTTAGCTGTAGTGTTGAATTGAATCCTCTTACAACTCAGCTCATTTTTAGGCTACTCTTCACCACATCTTCTCCCTCTCTCATCTCTGACTGTCTGTCCGCCATCCAGGCGTGGTGTGCCGCCAATGATCTCTGCCTTAATGCCAGTAAGACCGAGATTCTCCTCATTGGCACACCCGCTCCCTCCTTTCCTGTCACTCTCTTGGTGGCCTCTCTTGGCCCTCTCCCTGCTCCCACCTGTGAGACTAAAAACCTCGGGGTCATCTTTGACTCCACACTTTTTTCTCTCCTCACATCTCTGACGTCTCTAAGAAGTCACACTACCAGCTGCAAATCCTTAGAGGTATTCTTTCTTTCCTCACCTTCCCCCAGAAACTCCTTGTCTCCAGAGCTCTGTTTCTCTCCAGGCAGGACTATTACAACAGCCTCTTTCTAAATCTGCCTGCTTCTACTCTCCACCCTCTGCAACTCATCCAGAGTAGGACTGCGAGACTTGTCATTGGCCTCACGCCCAGGGATCGTATCTCTCCAGGACTGAAATTTCTGCACTGGCTCCCAGTGGCTACGAGGATTAAGTTCAAAACCCTCTGCATTGTCCAAAATTCCTTCTGGGGCCTGGGGCCTCAATACCTCCACTCTGTCTTCCTAAATATCTTCCTTCTTGAGCTCTTCGCTCATCCGCCTCCAACTCCCTCAGGGTCCGTTGCTTCTCCAAGAAACAAGTTGGTGGTAGATCTCTTTCTTCAGCTGGAGACTCCCTCTGGAACAGATCCGGATCTGGAAGCACCTCAAAACCTTTCTCTTTGCTTCTGCTTTTTTCTTCCTCTCCCCTGCTGACTTCCTGGCTGACACTGAAACTGCACTGGTTCCCTGCCCACCCTCTGATCTCGGGCCAAGGTCATCCTCCCCCGCCAGTTGCAGACCTGCACTGCCTTCCTGGCAACCCCTGCACTTGGGGACTGTTTTCTGTATCCCTACAGTCCCACTACCAGCACTTGACACCTGTAGTCTGCAATTACCCTTGCACTTGCCACCTGCTGGCCGTACTTTTACTTATTGTTATTTATTCTTTTATCCCATTTACTGCACTTTCCTTTCCCCCTTCCCATGCACTTGCGCGATCTGAATGACACCTGGCCTAGTAGGATCATTGTCTGTCTTCCCTATGATCCCCCTCCTTTACCTTGTCGCGCCTTGAAGCAGTTGTGTATAGGCAAGTTATAAATGCCATAGCATATTATATCATTACGGGCCTCCTGTGGGTTTCTGTAACGACAAATGTTTTAAAATGGCTGCCTTGTAGATGGACCATTTATAATGCAGACTGTTCTAATCTTTGCCTGGTCTTCGTGTTCCCCCCTCATTCACCTTGTGCAGAGTCGATTCTTGACCAGGTCACACTCGGCCTGTTCCAATATTAATATTATGAATTAGATCCGGCTGTAACATTTAAATATATGCATGGTCAATAAGCCACCTGACCAATCATTCACACAAACGCTTCCCAAGCCCCTCATGGATCCAAGCATCCCATCTCGCACTAATTTTCTATTCTGAAAAACTTCCTAAAGACCTACTTTAATTTATCCCAAACGCAATACAACTTTTCTGCATTACAGATCTATGGTCCACCTAACTGGATCAACATGTACCCAAAGTATCACAGATCAGTTTTCCTTCTGCATCTCAATCTTCCTTTTTGCTTGTGGCAGCCATTCACTTTCTCATTTCCTCCTATGTTTCCCTTCTCATTTCGCTCCATTACAGGCTATGGTTAAGATACCCTTGGCAGGGGAATAATACACCATATGACAGGACAATTTCAGGTGTCTTGAGACTACTATGCAGGTGGCTTTGGTGCAGTATGAAGGACTCATAATATTTTATGACAAATAGTTGTATTCAGGGGTAGTAATATTTGTGGGCATGTGAAGCGTATACAACAAAAAATAAATCTCATTTTTGAGGCTTTGGTTTAGCCGATGACCATTGCAATAGCATCCAAAATGAGTTGAGATTTAAAATTATAATAGTGATTATAATAATAATAATAATAATAATAATAATACTAATAATACTAATAATAATAATAATAACAGAGCGTGTTATTAACATGTCCTAATAGAAGAAATCCCGTTTAGCTCTTATCATATCACATTTTAGGATATTTTCCATTCTAGTGCTGCAATTTTTCCATTTTTCCTCGTGCATATGTTGATTTAGTTACTTGAAGAAGTGTTCTACAACACACCTAGAATAACACTGAATATGCATTTTAAGAGGGCCTATGTGTTATCAGATGATTATATGGCCTTGTTTGGGTTTAAAATCTTAAGAGGAGGCAGGAAATCTCTCCATCAGTCTCAAAGATATTAGTAAACCATGTACAGGCAACAAGTGTAGTGCAACTTCTGATAAAAAAAAAAATAAAAAAAAACTTTTGTTCTTAGCTTAGGGGGTACAGCTCACTTTTGCTCATGATCCACAAAACACCTTTACGAAAGTACCCCTATCCAACAACTTCTACCACTTTGCCAAAAGGAGTACCCCTCTTCTGTGGCCCTACCAAACCACACTATCTATATGTCCCATATATGACCCGCTCTGCACACTTGTACAGCACTTTGTGTTCCGGATACAGTACCTGTCCTCATAGACTGAATTATCAGCTGACATGTGATGCACCCTTTGCCCCAATGTGAGATCCGTTGTCTCATCGAGTGACCTCTATTTGACTTGTTTCTTTATTCCAGTCCTGTCACTGACATATCTGAACAGATAGTAGCTGTGTCACTTCACTTTCTCCACGGTGGGTTACTAGAAGGCAATGAATGGTGATTTAAATAAAGCAGACTGGCCTCATAGGTAATGCTATATGGAGCTAATCCTACGCCTTGGATAGCCGAGGGGAAAAGTCGAGCAAAGGCACATTGTTCCCATTCTATGTTAGTCATCAAGTTTCAAACCCCCTGTCATGCAATGCCAATTCTTTTGTACTCTTTTTTTAAAATGTTGTTTGCTCTTTAAAATCCAAGCTTAATCCATAAATAGTAGAAACCTTAACAGATATTCTTTTGACTTTAACTTTGTGTCAGAAGGAATATGGTACACTGGTGGTCTCTGTAACTTTAATTAGAACACTCTAGAGGCTGTTTGACGGCCGTGATTGGTAAATCTGCGGGCTATAGGAACTGGTATAGCCCACAGATTGATTACAGCCTGCAATTACTGTTGTAATTGCTTACCTGTTTCCGCTGCGCTGCCGTCGCCCACTGAAGCCTGGAAAGTTGCTGCGTTGGTCTCCATGTAATTTCTGAACGGAAAGAGTTAACGTTCTGTGCCGAATTACATGTTGCAAGACCAACGTATGCAACGGAGCCCCGCCTACTGGAATAAAGGTGGGAAAAACAATTTCTGCTTTCCCTTCGCCAGGAAAGCGTTTAAACAAGTGTTAAATCGCTGAGAAGGAAGAGACGCTGTTTGTTTAAAATAAAACGTGGCATGTATCATTGTTTGGCACAATGAAGTCAGGGGGAACCTTGCCCTCACTTCCTCACGGTTTTAGGTTCTTTCCTGCACCGTACTATGGCAAGGCTAATGGAAAAGCAGAGCAGAGAAATGTGAGTTAATTAAACGCTAAGTAAATGTACATGCAGAGTTTGCTAGGTAATGTTTTGTTAGTGTGTTTAAGTGTGCAGTAATTGGAAGTGTAAGTTTGTGTAGGGGGAAAACATGAAATTACCTTAAATGAAACACTGAGCAGGCATACCCACACCTTAATATCATACTCCTCCCAACCAATCCCCTTCCACCACTCTATGAAAAAACCCACAACCAAGTAAATGTGGCTGCAACATTTATGTGTCATTTGGCTATTTTTTTCTACTTCATTAAACATGTCTCATTTATTGTACTCTAATTAAAAATTGAGGGTGTTCTAATAGCTTTATAGACCTGCAGCGAGGGTTGTACCAGGTGTTATGATCCTTCATACCTCGTTAACTTGGTCATCAGGGCCCATAATGCCCAGTACAGCCCTCGCTGCAGGTCTATAAAGCTATAATGTACTATAAGAAAGGTAAGTACTGAAAAAGACAGCCCAAAACCATTTTAATTAAAACTCCTTTTCGAGTACCATTGTTTTATCTAAAAGCCAAAAACGACGTTGGTTGGCTGTGACTTTTCTTTGTATTTTTTCAAAATGTATTTTAATTGATTGAAGACATCAACACAAAAGTACCAAAATAATATTAAGGATAGCACATTAAAAAAGGGCCTAAGAAAGGGTGAGAGTCGAATGTTGCTCCATGTGTCACAAAGCTCATAAGCATCTTTGAGCATGAGCCGAGTGCATAGTGACATGAAATATGTAGACTGGTGTATTCGGCAATGCAGTACACAGCTAATCTTGCAGCTTGGGTGGCCAAGGGGAAGTGTCTAGCGAGGGATAAGAGTGATCTTTCTCTGTTATTCACCAAATTTCGTACCCTCTTGCCATTCAATGCTGACTTTATTTTACTTTTATATTTTATTTCCTTGTGTCGCCTGTGCATTGCCGCTGGTTAAAAACTGTAAGCACAGTACTTCCTTAGAGTTCATGCTGCAATTCTTCCATTAAGTTCTCTAGTTTCTCTGTTCTCATACACACTCGGTTGAGGCTGTCCATCTGATATGGAGATGTTAACTTCCTGGAAGTGTCATCTGCCTGCGTTCAACACTTGCAAGGTGTTCGCACCATTAGACCTGGTTGATAAAAGTCGGGTTCGGCAACCTGAGTCTTGGCTGATCTTTTTCCCACAACACCCATGACCCCAAACCATTGACAATGCTATAGGGAGTATGGGGGTTTGTAGTCAAAAACATTGAGAGAACCAAAGATTGTTGATCCATGTCTAGTGTAGTGGCATGAAAGTCTCGGCCAAATGCTAGGACATGCTGTTGATGCTTTCAGGTAGGATCTTAATGTCTGGACATTCTGCAGTGTGATAAACCTCAATAGTGGCATAGTCCCCTATATTGTAAAAATAAATCTATCTTTGGGAACAACCATAAAAATGTTGTCCTTTGACAGAACAGAAGCTGTGTGTCTGGGAACTAAGCTTACCATCACCAGGGTCTCTGTGGTTTTCAGTGTTGCATTGTTCATAGCAATAAGGACCTGTTGAGAAGAAAAGCTGTGGTTGATAAGTCTACAATGTTTAATGTTGTATTAACCATACATGCAAATGTCTTTCTTCCCTGCCACCCTTCCAACTCCATCCATGACCACAGTCGCTTATCAAAGCACTTTTGTGCGACTGCAAAGTTAATGTGCCAGGTGGGAGGGGCAAAGTCTATCCTGTCGGGGCAAAGTCTATCCTGTCGGGCACACAATTACAAACCAGGATCCATTTAAATGGCCAATACCAAGTTGATGCCAGGAAAGGGGATCAAAGTCAGGTGTGACTCTTCCTCACTGCTGTAAGATCAGTAAGAGGTGGAGGGATGATATAATGATTTGATATGTTATTTATAACGCGCTTACCACCCAGAGGTTTATAAGTGTGGACCCGGGAATCAAACCTGTGCGGCTCTGCGTCATCTTGCTTCCAAGGCTAGCACATTGCCGCTGAGCTATCCTGCCGAGACGCGATGGAAAAGTGAGTGAATTCAGGTGGGGGGCCATAAAAGTAGGGTGGGCTAGAAAGGGAGAAATGACGCAAAGTATATGATGACGCATCCTCAACAATTCTGTAGCTAAGCAAAATGTCTAGTAATGGTTGTGTATATGCTGCTGGCAAGCAGGAGGACGTGGGGAGTATATGCTACACTGTGCCACAACATGGAACACTGGAAAGTGATTGTTAATTGAAGCTGAATACATGGGGATAGGTTGAAACTCCTGTATGGTTCTCCAGAATTCATTGCCACAGTACTATTTGTAAATACACACATGGAAGTATGAGGAAAATCAAAACGGTGCAACCTTTGCATTACTGAATGCATTAGCAATAGCAAAGTCAGATTTAATCATACGATTCAGTTAATAGAGGCATAACACTGTTAATGTGGCATTTGGTTCAAGCCTTAGGGCCTCATTACGACCCGGGCGGTTAACCATGGCGCTATTAGCGCCATGGTAGACACCAGATTCCGCCATGGTGAATGGCGGAATTACCTCCCCATTCCAAGGTTGGAGGGGCAGTAATTCCCCATTCACCATTCGCCCTTCCCCATTCCCATTTTTGCCCCAAGGGCTCAATGGGAATGGGGAAGGCGTTAATTACGGTACCACAAATTGCGGGACCGTAATTACCTCCAAGGTCCCTTTGCGGGTCCCTTCCTGAACTGCTGGTGAAACCAGCCGTTATGGTAGGGACCCGCAAAGGGACTTCGTAATTGGGCGAAATGTGAAATGTGAAATGTAAATGAACCTTTTTCCAAGTCTGTCATTCAGGAAGCCCTTTGAAAGTGTACTTTGTTGGCAATCTGCGGGTCGTGACCTTAGGGGTGGCTTTGGGGGTGAGGTGACTTGTGGGGTTTTACTATGGGTTGCATGTTAGTGGGGAGGCCTAAAGGGTTTCACTCAGTATGGTTTGACGAGCAGCTTCACGTCCGCGGCTGCTTACTAGATTTTGTTGTAGTGGTGCAGCTATTCAAGTGAAAAAATAAATCAGTGGTCGCTAAAGTGCTGAAACTGCACAACCAAGAATGCCTGCATGATTATAAAAGTGTGCCATGCATGCCCCGCCCTGCGTACAGACTGCCTATACACAGTACACCGCACCTAGTCTAACAGGTCCTGTTGGGATGACATGACTGAAAGTCGCCCTTGACATGCCAACAGTCCCACTTTCTCATTTCTATGTGCAGGCTTTCCACCGCGTGCCACTGCCAGAAAGGGATGGATGTGGAGAAGATGAAGAAAGTAAACATGGCTCAGATTAGGTAGACTGTAGGGTGGGAGTGGGGAAAGGACGAAGGAGGAGACCTGAATGGCATTAGACAAAGTCCCAATGCCCTTTTCACCTACTACTGACTCCTCTCATCATTCTTCCTATGACCTATTAGCATTGACTGCCAAGAAGCAGTACTTTTCTGATCTTACTCTTTCTCTCTTGTACCATCCCCATCGTCTTTTTCATCTTCTAAAGAATATTCTTTCGCCTTGACCTCCTGTCCCCTCTTTATTCTCCTCACTGTCTACTTCTGACGTTGCTTCCTATTTCTCTTCTAAGTTTTCTCCGTTGCATTTTCCTTTTCCTTATACCCCATCTCCTGTTGCTCAACCTCGATGACCTTGTTCTGCAGCTCTATCATCCTTTTCTCCACCTGTGAATTCAGGGTATCTTAGCTTGTGCTCACCCCACTGCATCTCCTCTTGACCCTCTCCATCTTCTCTTATTCTTTCAGTCTGTCCTCATCTTATCCCCTACCTTACCTGTCTCTTGAACACTTATCCTGCTGCTTCCTCCTTTCCTTCCCTCTTTAAGCATGTAGTTGGCACACCTATTCTCAAAAAACATACTATGCATTCTTCTGTTCCTGGAAAACACCAACTTTTTTCTCATTTCCATTTTGCCTTGAACATTCTTGAGTGTGTTGTCTATTCACAGGGTTCTTTTACTTGAACTTTCATTCATTCCTTCCTTCTCTCCAATCTGGCTTGCACCCATCTCACTGTACCGGGACTCCTATTTCTCTTGTTGCCAATGCTCTCCTTTCGGCTCGCCATGCACAGCATCTTCTCTACTTCAACTGTCCGCCACCTTCAGTACTGATAATCATTCTCTCCTCCCATCTTTACTTTCCTCTCTCAGCTTTTTTGGTTCACTCCTCAAGTGCTTTCAATCCTATTTGTCGGACCTTACCTACTCTGCCTCTTGGGATGGTGGCACCTCTCCTCCCCATTCTCTACTTCATGGACTGCCTCAAGGCTCTATTCATGGCTCTCTACAGATCTCTGTACACTATTCCCTTATTTTAGCACATTTCTTTTTACAAACTATCATGTCACTTCTCTGTGAACAACACTTCTTTCACTCACTCTCTAAAGACATCGTTTTCCAACTGTCTCTCTGTCATCCAGTCTCCGATGGCCTCTCATGTTTTTTTTCATCCAAGACCTGCTAAGACTGAGTTAGTCTTCCTTCCTACCAATACCTCTTTTCCCACTCTCTCTTTCATTTCTGCCTTCTTCCCTCCCATTCTCACCCTCAGCTGGGAACCCTGCCTTTATCATGTATTCCTTGTTATCTTTATCTTCACATATCTCTGACACTGCTTGTATCTGCTGTTTTCATCTCTATGGCATTCCTCTTGCCTTCCCTTTATTGGCATTCGGGCCAGCAAACTTCTGATTACATCTATCATTGGCTCTCCCATTAACTATTGCTCTTCCCTCCTGATTGGTCTTCCTATTTGTTACCCCACCCCTCTGCACTCGGTCTACAATTCCAGTATTTGTATCCTCCTTTCTCATTCATCATGTACCACTAAACCACCTCGCTACTATCTATCTCTTGCCTTGCCTTAAATTCTGGTCTTCTTTTTAATGTTCTCCATAATATGTTCAAGTTTGTCCAGGGTCTTGCTCCTCTTTGTCTCTTTTGCTTATTTCCCTATACACCCCCTCTTGCTCTCAAGGTTCCCAATCCCATTTCCTAGTCACTGCTCCTACTACTCCTTGTGCTCCCACTCTTCCTCAATTCTTACCCCTGAGCACTCGAACTTGTTTCCACTGTCTATTCGCTCTGCACCCACTCTCCATCTAGTCCATAATTGTCTTCATTCTCACCTTCGTTCAGCTCTTTTTAACTGTCCCTTTCATATCTAGATGGTTTCATTTGTAATTATTGCTTGAATTTGCACCACTTTCTCATGTGTACAACACTTTGGCGAAAGCTGTTTATAAATCAAAACAAATAAAAATGCAAAAAAGAGATCTTTAAAGGGAAAGATACTATTACTCCCTTATGGGAGATGCAAGTTAATAGAGCATTTCAGTAGATAGTGTGCTGAATAACAAAGTTTTCTACTTTAATAACAAACATTATGTAATAATAATATGCTTCATATAGTATATAAGGCCATATTTCCCATATCGTTATAAACATGTTATTAAAACATCTCGAGCTTTGGTTATTTCCACAAGATCTGTACCATCAAAATGACTATTTGCCACTCCATGGAGCATGCTTTAGCTTGGTGTGCACATAATACAAAGCAGGGCAAGCGCTGTGTGCATATTGAGAATCTGGCACTAAAAAACTCAAATCGATAACAATGGTTCCTCATTGCTGAGCATCCCTATGTGTGAAAGCCCTGTTTTTTTTTGTATTTTTAGAAAATAAAATGATGCAGGTAATTCTGTTTCTGAAATGGAAATCCTGGTAATTTCCCCCAACCACCACCCCATTCATAACTGCTCCAGGCCAGAAATATAGTGCATGTGTTCCTTTGCTGTAACCGGTCTCCTGACATCTACAGCCGAAGCTCTGTGGTGGCACAAATTGGGTTGAAAGGTCCATGTGCATATCTGACAACTGCTTTAACACAAAGTCCATTCAAACAGAGGTGGCATTTTAACTATCAGCACATTTGATCAAAATTCAAATGAATGTAGAATCTCGACAGTCTGGTGGCAATTAATTCTGTAAATATAAGCAATGCCTGGTTTAGCATAAGAGCTGCTAAAATCACACAATTTTAAAGCCACTGAAATTTGGTATTACAGTCAGTGTCCGCTCTCTCAGCAAGGCCTAACTATAACAGGACTAATGTATACTGGCATCTAGGATGGCTTTCTCCACAGCTGCTATGTAGAAGATTAGCTGGGATGCTGCCCCTTGATTCTCAAGCAGGAAGAGTAACAGATTCCCCTGAAGGCATATAAACCTCCCAAGGAGGTCACCTGCGAACGTTGTTTTGGAGGCAGAAATGACATAACAAAGCCAGCCTCACACAAGGATGCAGTCCCCTGCGGTCCTTTTGAAGCCATTAGGCATGGGAAGGGGCCAGGCTAGTGTGGTCAGAGAGGGAAGGCAGGCCCATCATCTCGCTTTCTGTTAGGGCTATCTGGATTTTCCTGTCTCCGCCATTTCTTGCAGGTAAGTTACTCTGAGTGGAATGTCATAAGACAAAGTGCATGTGTTACAATAAACCTGAATTGAATCCCTTGCAGTAGGCCTTTTTGCACCAACCCCCTGTGACATTTTGCCTTTAAAATGAGAGGGGTGCCCCCTCATTATTTGATTGATCGCTGGACCATCAGGAGAAGAAGGATACGCAGGATTTGAGAGTTCTCTCTCTGCGTCTATTTGGGGGGGTTAACAGGAGTGTGCATGAAGTAGTCAAGGGTGAGACAAGTGGGCAGTGGTTTTTCATGGCATTAGAATTGTCTTACTCAGCTCTTACTTTGTGCGGCCATTACTGCTATGTAAAATGAGAGAATAAGTTATTGCGGTCAATAAAGTTGGTTCTTTTGATCGTAGCAGGTATGCATGTATTACAAACTTTAGGGATCTACAATGATATGTGTGTCACCTGCATGCAGATGTTAAAATTGTGCAGGGCGGTCTCTCTGTTTCATTCTATTATTATTATCAGGTTATTTATTGAAAATTGACCTGGCTTTGGGAGGCAACAGAGCAATTTACAGTCAAAGGAGAAAGAACAGAGTGAATGAAGCAGAGAAAAATGGACCGGGAGCTAACAGGGGAGGGTGGGTAATTGGCAGCATGGGGGAAGACAGTGGGGAGAAGATCACTGAGCCTCAGTTGGGTGGGGAGTGCAGGGTGCGTGGACCTATTTGTTAGGAGAAGACATGCCTTGAAGAGGACAGTCTTGGGCTCTTTCCTGAAGTGTAGAGGTGATGGAGCAAGTCTGTGGTTGATGGGGGGGGGTTCCAGAGTCTTGGAGCATAGACTGAGAAGGCCTGTCTTCTGGTTCTTTACTTCCCGCTCTGTGGTAATTCAAGTCTGCCCATTTCCTCATGTCTGCTGGATCACAGGCCTCTAGAGATGCTGAGGTTCTCAGTGAGGTAGCTTGGAAACTTCAGGATGACAGCCTTGTAGATGATGCAACAGGATTTAAAGATGATACAGGGTTGCATTGGGGACCAGTGTATTTTGGTGCCAGGGTAGTCAGTGGAAGATCTTCCAAATGGGCATTGCAACCATCCAGGTGGGAGAGGACCAAGGCTTGGACAGCAGATCTGAAGTTGTTTTCTGGGATGAAGGGCTACATTTTCCACAGGAGAGATAGTTGGTACCAGGCCGTTTGTGTCTTCCTTGGTATGTGCTGAACATGAGGTGTCTGTCGATGTTGAACCTAGGGGACTTGGCAGAGGGGGCCATCCTGTGTGTGAAGACCCCAAAGTTCATAGCAGAGAGCCAGGTCTGAATGTCAGGGTATTCAGTGTTGTTGTTCAGCAGTAGGAATTCAGTGTTGGAGGGGTTGAGCTTCAGGTAAGCACTGGACATCCGGACATCCAGGACTGAATCAGTGTGAGGCAGGCCTTGAGCCTGTGGATTTGTTCGATGGAGGATATCTTGAGGTAGATCTGTGTGTCATCTGCACATTGGTGAATGTGGAACTTGTTTGGAGACAGGAGGATTCAGAGCGGGTCCATGTAAAGATTGATGATCACTGGGGACAGGATGGATCATTGCAGGACTCCACAGGTGTTGGGTAGTTGGTGATCTGGATGAATCCATTTTTATGAACTGTTGGCAGTTTGCAAGGTAGTATGTGAACCAGCTGAGGACGATCTTGCTGATCCCCATGCAGCAATGTAGATTGTGGTGAGTGACTGGTGGTCTACTGTGTCAACTGCTACTGAGAGGTCAAGGAGAACTAGCAGGCAAGGATGCCCAACATCGGGGATGTAAAGGGCAGTGTCGATCAGCTTGATGGTGACAGTGTCTGTACTGCATCTGGGTCTGAAGGCAGTTTGGTAGGAATTACAGAGGTTATTGGCTTCAATTTGTTAGAAGATCTGTATGGCTACTGCTTTCTCAAAGATCTTACCTAGAAATTTACTGTTTAAGAAGTAATATGGTTCCTGGTGTACTAACACAATATATAAGGAGCGCGCAGTCATCCATTGCTCTGGGCTACACATTCTTTACGTGTCGTGCGGGAGTGCAACTTGCACACTGATGCAGCCTGTGATGTGCCCATTCTATGGGAATGATGCTTGCACCACTACTCCCTGTTCTATACCTAACCTGTAGATGGAAACCTTGCCTTGAGGCTGATTGTGTAGTGCCGGTTCTGTGGAAGGCAATCTTTCACTGTGGCTGCCTTTGCCGGACCAGTTGTGTGATCAACACATGCACTGCTGGCATCTGTGCTGTAGATGTTGTATGGGAAGGAGCCTTCCATTGCTGCTCCATGTGACATATCTGTTCTATACGAATGAAACATGCATTGTCACTGCCAGTGCTACACCTGTGTTGTGGTTGGAAACCTGAGACTGCTGCAGCTTGTGCCAGACATATTCTGTTGGTTAAATGAGCTTCCACTTCATTTGCCTGAACTGTACCACTTTAGTGAGTGTGCGGGAGGATTACACTGCTGCTGCCTATGCTGTTTGTAGCATGGCATTGAGGAACCTGGCATGGGAACTGTCTATCAGATGAGTGCTTAACTAGGCAACACAGTACCTATGCATGTTAGTGTGAACCTGGTAGTATGAATCCATTTCCAGCATATTCCATGAGTTGTCTAGCCTGCACCTATGCACAAGAGGTTGTTGCTGTGTATATGCAGTGTGGGTGTATGTGAGGCTGCACCTGTGAATTTTAACATGTGTAAAGGGAGCTGTTATGGCATATGACGGTCATATATATGGGCACATGATGGCAAATATTTAGGTATATGTTTATGCTGCTCACATCTGTACTAAGGTGAAAACTATTGGCACATGAGGCTCAACCTCAGCCGATAATAAGGTCATGGCATAGAATGGTGATACAATGACTGTCAAATCTGAACCTGAGCATGTGAAGTTGTTCCTGGCAATCTGATTGCTATATTATCTAATGTAAGACTGAACATATACACGTGAATGTGTACCTGGCCTGTACTGATTGGACATTTTTAGCCTGAACCTAGGAATATGAAGGGGTTCCTGGAATATATGGTCATTCCTGGGAATGCTGGGCCCCGGGAAATGAGAGTAACTCATGAAAATATCAGGATGATGTTAGGAGTGCTTGAAAGTGGCCTTTATGTAAGTTGTCCTATCAGGGACGTCATTTAGGGGTCTCCCTTGCTACCCCTGTGCTCTCCCTTGCTACCCATTAAAAAAAGAGGAAAAAATATTGTTTTTTTAATTCTGGCTCCTGGGCTGTGGCCAGCAGCATGTGGCTCTTTGTTTCTAGAGTGGCTGGTTTTCTGGTAGCTATAGCCATAAGATATCTCAGTGGATAGAGCGCTTGCTGCTATGTGTGTTCGATCTGCAGTTTCGACTCCCAGCAAGACCAACTCAGCCTTTCTTCCTTTCTTCCTGCTGTGGTTGATAAATGAGCACCAACAGAGGTTGGGTGATATTGTACATATATTTGTTCTATATGAAGTCCTTAAGCTTAAGTGCCATATAATAACACATCATTATCGTTTGGCCTTACACGTCTGTTTGAATTCACAGTAATTCGCAATTTATGGTTCTATAGGCAGATATTAAAGATACATATGGTGATCCATTCTTGTATGCAATGTATATCACTTTACAGTGATCCCACAACCATATTTTTAATAGTGTATTTAGAAACAATGCTATGGGGTGCCACTTCCTGTTTTGTAAAGGGGTGAAAGGTCATGTTCCATCACTCCCGGTAATGTCACTACGGGGTGGGGTCAGATGACATCACTTCCTGTGGTGTCATCAGAGGTCACGGGTCGTGTCATGTCACTTTCACTACCCCTGGCATTTTGGTGAAATGGCGTCCCTGTGCCCTATTTGACTTTCCGAATTGTGAAGGCATGGCTCTGCCCCTGAATACAGAGCTGTTTATCAAGAATTTGCAGCAAACAAGGTCTCACACAGATGTTCACCGAGAGAACCATAATATGATAATGGCGGTGACAAGCAGCTGCCATGAGCAAGTCTTTCATGGCTAACATCCTACTTCACGTTTACAGATAGAAACTGCAGACGTGCTCTTTTTTTTTTTTTGCCAATCAGCTTCACTGATCCTTTTATGTACACTGGAGGCCGAGTCCACAGTACTTGTACCCACCTGGAAAGTGTAAAAGTATCCGTACAAAAGCACGTACTCATCTGTCTAAAATGAGCTTTTACGCATAGGTGTAATACATTTTGAGTGTTGGCTATTAACATGCAGGGGAGTTGCTAAGTCTGGAAAAGACCCGGGCTAAGCTGATGTCAGAACTATTGGGACTGGGGGCTAGCTAGTCTTTTGGCTGTAGCTCCTGAGATTCTATATACCACCCCCTAGCAACGCCCCTGTTAACATGTACAACTGTTAACAGAAGTGAAATTACCACAGTTACTTGGGAGGCTGCCAGCCCCTCGATCGTATAATTGAATTGGTGGTAGTGCGCGCGCTCAGAAAAATATTCAAAGAATTCAGGGTCCAATCTGTTTTTTTGTTTCTACCGTTCTCCTCCATCACAAAAACCACAACATTCCAGGCGGCGTCAGCACTTAGGTCAAACACGCGCACCTCCTTCCTTAAAGAGGCGCGGTGTAAGCGCGCGTGCGTGCTCGTGCGCCTGTTTTCCGCCTTCTCCAGCCCTTCGAGCAGAGACCTTGCAGTTGCCCCTATTAAAATATACAGAGCGCGTCCGGTGCTTGGCTGTCACGGGGACCCATCAATCCTAATTTATCGCCCCAGGAAAGACAGCACAATTATGGTAATAAATAATAATAGAACTTCAGTACATGACAACATGAGTGATGGAGTCTCTCAGACCTCATTTACATTGCTTTGTGCTGCAATCATCGCGCCTCTAATGTGACGCCGGGCAAATGAGCCCTTCTTGAATACTCTGCAATCTAATGCAAGTCAACTGGCACCGAGAGCGGCCCCTATAAATCATGTTCCAACACATGCCTTTAATGACAGGTAAATCAACAATGAAGTAATTGCATTTAATGTATTGAAATGCCGGCAAGAGGGAGGAAGAAAAAAAAAGCCTAACCTGAATGTGACTTATTTGATCAGTGACTGTACAGTTGAAAGGTGGGTGGGTGTCTTTCGGCAGGCACCAGGGCTTGTTGCTGAAACTTCCCCGTCTCAGCGTCGACTGGCGCCTCCTGCACTTGGGCGCATCTTGACTAACCGGATTCTACCTATCATGGGACCGGATCTCATGTTTCTTTCTCTGTTTTGCTTCGCAATTCTTTCTCAGTTCGCAGGTTGTGCCCGTGATACATGCTAGCATTGCCATGCCAAAGCGATTTCCACGACGCCCTTACCATAACCAACTCATGATGCCTGTGCCCAAAATACATGTCAGAATTGCCCTATGAGAGCAATGTGATTATTCAAACACACATACAATGCAGAATCTTAGTCTGTTATCATATCAAGGTCTGTCTCGGGAGGATAGCTCAGGGGCAACGTGCTCGCCTTGGAAACAACACAACATGGCTGCAACACAGGTTGGATCCCTGGGTCCAAGCTTAGAAACCTCTGGGTAATAAATAAATGACCTATCATATCAAGCTGTGATAAAGAAAAATTAAAAGTTTTCCCTTTCACCTCGCAACATAGTTGAGTACCGGTACTCTCTTTCAGGCGTTGAGAAGTGCAGGTACTCAAATGTTCAAAAATATGAAGTGAAGGAACTTAGGGCCGGGTAGGACGTGCCCATGTAAAGCACTCCGTTCACGCACACACTTGTAGACACAGGCTCACATGCACAACTTTCCCACAGACCCTCGTGAGCCATGTTTTTAAACTTACCTGCCTGCTGCCTCACTCCCTAGCAAGGTACCTCTAATCTGCAGACCACCTCCATATTTGAATCACACAATCACAGCCAGAAAACAAAAAGCAGTGGGCCCCTCAAGCTTTGCGGCACTAGGCAAAAATAGAAAAGATGATTTGCAAGCCTGGAGCTCCGAAACTGCAGCACCCACAACGTTTCACTCTGCCATGCCAGCCGACAGCACAGGAGAGCTGACTCTCCGTGCAGCGTCTCAGGAAGCATTCACATTGGAACATGCCTGGCTTGTGAGTGCTGCATGCCCCAGCATGGACCACTACCAATGCACAGCAGTGTAGGCAGCACTGCGATGGGGGCACCCCGCAGCTCGAAAGCGCAGACAAGTAACCTGGGGGGCAAGGTGGCCACAGGGGTATGGGCAGAACACATGCTGTAGACACATGGTCAGCCCCATAGCCCTCCTCCCTCACCCAGCTGCAGAGAGACAGGCAGGATGAGGGCCATAGCAGGGTGCCAAGCACATTAGCATGTGCCACACCCACACAAGAGACCAGGAAGGCAGGAAGTAATCTTGATAAGCAGATAAGCAGGAAGAGGGAAAATGGCTATTGAAGGGCACAATAAAGTGCGGGTGGCTTTCAGAGCCAGCTGGCGGGGGCATTAGAAGCCCCCTACAAACATATGTTTTATCCCAGGGTGAAATTACGGGTGAAGGCAGCCACTGGGGGAAAGAGAAATCAGGTCACTAGTACTCCACACAGAGCAACACAAGGGATTGACAGACTGGCTCAGGGACAGTTAAGAGAGGGCAGTAGATAGCATAATAACAATTACAGGGGATAGTACCAGAAGCTGGATGGATAGCGCAACGAGACACAGGTTCGAATCCCGGCAAAAGCAAACTCATCCTTTCATCTTTCGAGGTCGATAAATGAATACCACGCACCGTGGTTAATAATAAGCAGCGCACGGATAACAGAGGTTTCATAGCGCCATATAAAAGGCAAATTATTATGCGTTTAGGGGCAAACTTGACCACAGATGACAAAATGTAATAATTGTGCACAATCCAGCCACTTAAGTAAGCCACTCAAGGGGAGGCTGTCACACTGCACACAAACAAACAGGGGTTGTTTCTAAACAGGAAAACGACAAGGGTGGTTATGCAGGGGCCCGATAGAGCTAAAGGTAAGAGGAAGAAGTGGAGCAGAACTGCCGGCACAGCAGAGCGAAAAGGCAGCCTGTAGCAACGATGACAGCTCAGAATCCCAGACGCAGGCAAGGGTCCCCAGCTAAACCTGCCCAGAGGCGTTTTGCGCTACGAACAGGGGAGTCACATACCACCAAGCAGTCATATCCGGCAGCTGTAGAGACAGGTTTAAACATGATAGACGGTATGACTATTCGCATGGCAAGTTAACTATTGCGAAAACCCAGGGAAACAGCGTTATCGCTGAAAATGTTGGGACGTTTGGGCAAAGAAGTAATGTAAAGAGTACGCCAAGCTTAAAAAGGCCATGCAAGCAGCTATGTATCGTGATGAAAACATAAAAGACGTAGCAATTACAATTAATCCTGAACAGGAGCAGTGCACAAATGCACAACATGGAGTGCATTATGTTCCTTTAAAAAATTACGGCCAAAAGAGATGAGAATGGGTATGCCAAACAACCCTGCAAGTAAAGCTTGTTACAGAAGGGGGGGGGGTGGGGATTTGTCCGAACAATGACAGGCATAGGCAGGGCACCTAAGAAGGTGGACAGAAGAGTTGCAGGGTAGGAAAACAACCCCAGAACCACCGTATTTTGGTGCGGCAGGGGGGATAGCTCAGAAGCAACGTGGTTGTCCGGAAATGAACAATGATGCGGCATAACATGGGTGCAAATCCCGAGTCTACGCTCAGAAACCATTCATGGGTATTTATGCACATCATAACAGAACTGTAAATTACAAATAATAATTTAGGGATAAATACCATACAAGGGAAGAAACTGAGTGAAGAGACGCCACACAGATGATAACAAATCAGATAACAGTATCTCACAGTTTTGGGGAGTAGCACGGACCCTGAAAATAGGGTTATTATGACAATATGTCAAGTGGCTGAAAACGGTACTACTAAAGGCTGGGGTTACTAGGATGGGGTCTAGCCAAGAATACATTGGCGAACAGAACCCAGTGCAATACAGTAAGTGGCTGAAAATGATACTACTAAAAGCTAGCTTTAGTATGATGGGGTCTCGCCAAGAATGCATTTGCGAACAGAACCCAGCGCAATATAATAAGTGGCTGAAAATGATACTACTAAAAGCTAGTTTTTAGTATGATGGGGTCATGCTAAGAATGCATTGACAAACAGCACCCAGTGCAATATAGCAGGTGTCTGAAAACTGTACTACTAAAAGCTAGATTTAGTATGAGGGGGTCTCGCTAAGAATGCATTAGCGACCAGCACCCAGGCGCAAGATATTAAGTGGCTGAAAACGGTACTACTAAAACAAACAAAAGGCACAGGGCTAACACAAATAGAAACAGTAAAAATCAAATTGGGGCAGACCCAACCCGCAGCGCATTTATAACGGGCCCAGGGAAAGGGTAAAGGAAAGTGGAGGGCCTCCAGTAGAACTAGAGGACCCTGTTTTTGGTCAGAAGTGGAACTCCAATAAGATTGCTGGATAGAAGGTGCCCAGAACCGTATGAAACAGAACGGGTTAGAGCAACATTTACCATTACCTATGAGGACACATTGGATATTCAATTGAAAACAGACAGAAGGTCAATAGAAGTGCGGGTTGAAAGCAGACAAGCTACAGACATAGCAAGGAACTAGAACGATAAATGGGTTGGAAATTGCTGCACCAAGGGAGGATTTCACCCCTCATGCACAATACCAGGCAATGCCAAAACCTTAGCAATGGGACACAGTTACCAGACAAGGGAATGGGCGAGTTTCATTCAGAATTGGTAGAAGTGGGCCTCATTATGAGTAGGGCGGTAATCCCTTACCGCCCTACTACGAGTTCCCTTAGCGGGTCCCTCCTTTAACGCCTGGTCTGACCAGGCGTTATGGACGGGACCCGTTAAGGGAATTCAGAGCCAATAACGGTACTGCAATTTGCTTTAGCGTTAATAGTGCCTTCCCCATTCCCATTGAGACCTATGGTGGCTCAATGGGAATGGGGAATGGCTTTTTCATTGGGGACTTACCGGTCCCGCAAAGGTCGGACTACACCGGTAAATCCCCATTGAACCAAGTCGGAGTCGGTACCGGTATGGGAGGTAGTCATGTAGTCAATATCGCCATGACTACCACCATACTCGGAATGAGGCCCAGTGTGGCCGCAGGTAAAGGTAGATGAGTAACTTTTGGAGGAAACCTGGAAGGCCGGTCACCCATCCAGGTGTGGTGGCACGGGCCATGGGGCACGACACTGGACCTCGCCCCCACAAGTGTACATGATGTATGCCATAGTTATTATTATTACTATTATGATGTAACATTATGTAATGTGCAATAAATAACTGCAGCCTTTTATTGCCAACACTTACACAATGTTTCAGTGATTATTGGGGAAACAAAATATGGGTAATGGTCACCAACCTCTTGGCTCCACTGCTTATAGGCAGCGCTGCAGAGGGGGCACCCCACAGCTCAAACGCGTGGACAAGTAACCTGGGGGGCAAAGAGGTCACAGGGGTATGTGCAGAACACATGCTGTAGACACATGGTCAGCCTCATACCCCTCCTCCCTCACCCAGCTGCAAAGAGACAGGCAGGATGAGGGCCATAGCAGCGTGCCAAAGCACATTAACATGTGCCACACCCACACAAGAGATCAGGGAGGCAGGAAGTAACAGCAGGTGTCCTACAATGGTCACCATGAGGTGCTAACTGCTGTCGGCACCAGCCGGGGATGCGGAAAGCTGGCGCACGCACATGCAGAGCATATGGCTAATCTACCAAGATATAAGGGGCTGCCTGGGCAGCAAGAAAAACAACCTTTGGGCTCTGTACAGGGCACCACAAGTAATCTGTGTACGCAGAAGACTTTTCTTGTTCCCAAGAACCCACCCACCCAAGAAAAGAAGCAGAAAAAGGTAGAAGAAAAGAAGTACAGGGCAACGAACGGGATCCACGTTGTCGTGGGAAGAAGATGGCACAGGCCAGGGGGCACAACCCTGGACTTCGTGCCCAAAAGTACACATTATGTATGATATGATTATTATTTTTTATCATGATATGTAATATTACGTAATGTGCAATAAAAAACCACAGCCTTTTATTGCCAACACTCACACAATATTTCAGTGATTATTGGGGAAACACAATATGGGTAATGGTCACCAACCTCTTGGCTCCACTGGTTATAGGATTCCTGCTGAAACAGCGGGCATTCCTATGTGCTTCTCGCTCCTTGTTGGTGGTTTGTTGTTCCGCTGGCTTTGCATGATGGGCGGGGTAGGTTACAGGATGCATTCCACCTGCCCATTATGGACACGTCACCCTTACTCCAGCGTCCCCCCAACCACATTATGCATGACATGTTTGTGTTACAGCAATAAGTCAGTGTGAGGACGTTTTGCACACTAGTGAAGTTAAGGTGTGTCACCCTGCTCCACTGCAGCTATATGTGATGATGTTAGTAGCAATTTAATGCAACCTCCGGCATGTGGCCCCCTATGTGGATGACTAGTATTGTCTTGGCATGGAGCGGACCGCGCTACCCTCCTTGCACTGTGTTTGCCAACACCGCGGGAATGGGGTGGGGGCACAAGTCTCTTTAAAAAGGGATTATGGAGCTATTTTTAATGGAAAATATAAGCATTCAATAGAAAATATAAGCAGTTATATCTTGCGGGGGGGGGGGTGGTTTACTCAAGGGACGGGGCTCAGTATAAAAAAAGTTTGAATACGAGTAATCTAGAATTAAATGCTTTGTGTTTCTGATAACGTGCGTGCTGAGGAAGGCTGCTGTTTATTTTATTTTTAACATACTTAAAATGCATTCCTCAAGCAACCCGTACATTTAAAAATGTCATGAAAAACACCAAGTTATATTAAACCTATACTTTTGAAATATGGTTGTATTAATAGACACAACTTTTGATTTTGCAGAATAACTGCCATAACGTTGTCTTTGCTCGGAATGATTTTATTGAAGCAGACATTATTGGTTGGCATAATGTTACGCTAAGATGAATTACCATTAAGTTGTTTTAGTATAAATATCAAACATCCATTTTTTTCTGCAGTAAACGTGTAGGGTTTTATGTGCCTTAACGAATAGTGGTTTGTAATGTGATCTGTATAATTTAATTGAACTGTATTTTTGTACTTTATCGATTTTGTAATTGGAACGAAATCATCATTTGCGAGAATGCTGTTCTCCGTTGTCCACATCGTGAATTTTCCCATAGTGAGAAATGTGATGCTTTGGCCTAATCTATCATTTATTTATTAATTAAAGTATTCATTCATTTGAAATATTTGTAAAAAATTGCATGCAGCCACTTGGTTGCTTCAATGCTCTCTCTCTCTCTGATGGTACAGCTTTGCAGCAGCGATTCCCCATTTTGATCTCATGCTGTATCTTTCAGGACAACCTGTAGGGTTTCACCGTAAGGATGCACTACAGTGTGAGCATCGTTCAGTGAACACAGCGGTTACAGCCTCCGGTCAAGGAATGAGGAGTTGAAAGAAGGGGGTTTAGCCCCAGTCCCTTAATTGGAAGTGTGGAGGAATCCTTTCATGGCCTAATGTAACAGCCACATTAATGTGGTAAATAAATCACAATTACAAAGATACACCCACTTGCTGATATGCTGTGATACGCATCACCACCACCCCCTTCCACTAGTCATAGAAAAGCACTATGTCGCTGTTTGATTTGTGCTCAGTAGGGGGGCAACGCCGGGCCAGGAGTGAATCCACTTGACACCTTCTTTTTGGATGCCAAACTGGGCACATTTTTATTATCAACATAACACATCATAACAAAAAAAATGTGACTTAAAAAACACCCTGCAATACCTTTTTAATTCTGACAGGTAGTCCAGACGGACTGTGACCCTCGTCCCCAGGGCGGTGCATGGTGGTGAGGCCCTATCCGCTCCTCACCATGCCCTTCTAGGAGGGGGTGATACCAGGAAGCAGAACCATTGTTACCCAAACTTCCCCAGATCCAGCCCCCCCAACTGCTCCCCTGCCGGGACCCCTGGTAGCTGTTCACCAAGGAAAGTATGACCTTCTTTCGTGATAAGCCATGAAATCCAGACTTTTGAAAGTAAGATCATGAGGATCGTAAATGAGAAGGGTGCGAAATACATCTATCATAGAGACAATCTCACTAAAGACGTCAGACAGGGTTTGAAAACGCTTCATCAGGATGAAAACATAGTGATAAAACTCACGGATGAGGGGATTGGGAGAGTAATAATGGACATTGAGAGACATGAGACAGAAGCATTCTCTCCATTAAACAATGTATCCCATTATGCTAAGTTGAATGAAAATCGGATGAAACGGCTGACTCTTGAAATTTCAAAACTGATTGGGCTGAAGAAAATGGATGGATAGAGCTGAAAAATATTTTTTGAAACACCCTAACATGAAAATACAGGCATTTTACAACCTGCCCAAAGAACACAAAAGTGTAAATAATCCACCTGGATGGCTGATTGTATCGGCCATAGATAGGGTCAGTACTAGAGTCTTCATTAATGTGGTTTTATGTACCCATTCCATGGGCAACACCGGGGGGGGGGGGGTAACGGCCTGTGGCCCTAGTTAAAGGCCAGAGCAAAGCAAGGGCCATTAACCTGGGCCCAGGGCCGTTACTCCCGGCTGTTACCCATGGAACGGATACATAAGGCCATTAGCACCCCGTGTTACCAAAGCAGCAATCAGGGGTGCTATAAAAAAAAGATTTCCTTCCTACAATGGGACGCGAGTGCATCCCGTTTTAAGAAGGAAAATCCTTTACCTGCATTGCCGACATGGAAAGGGAAGAGGGGATTCATACAGAGCCCCTCTTCCCTTTCCATGGCGGCCGTGGGAAGCTGAGAGGAAGGTGCAGCTGCGGCGGCAAGGATCGCCACAGCCGAAATAAGGTAAGTGAAGGGAGCGGGGGATTAATAAAGAAACAAAGGGGTACAGAGGGTCGGTGTTCAAGCCTGCGTTCCTAGACACCTGATTGGCTAGCTCCCCCGCCCGGGGTGCAAAAGTAGGCAAACTTTTTTCTGAAACCATTTGTATTGACTATGAGATTGTATGTAAAAGATATGACTGATATGTTAAGTATAGTAGATCAAATTCACATACAGGTTGATGACATCTTGGTGACATTCGATGTTGAAGCTTTATATAGAAATATCCCAAATATCTCACAATTACAGTTTCTGACGGTAGATGGAGAGCTATTTAAATTCCAGATCTGACATAACTGTGCCTACTGAATTTACTGTGAAATGCATTAGGATAGCTCTTACTGAAAATCACTTTCTCTTCAAAGATCAACTATACAAGAAAGTGGCCCACCTCTTATCTGAGAAAGGGATTAAACTAGAGGTCCAATCCTTGTGGGCATGCATGGTGGGAGGATTCCCTAGACCACGTAGACTAGCACATGTTAGTAAACTCAAGGAGCTGGCCTACATACTGGCCAAGCGTAGAATCGCCATGGGGTGGAAAGCAACCAATAGGCCTAGAGTGGAAGTATGGTGGCACGACCTCCAGAAGTGGGTGGAAGTGGAAACAGTGGTATGGAGTGAAGCAGCCAATAGGGGAGGGGAATAGGAGCAGAGACATTGAGAGCCTGGAGGCATTTGGTAGCAACCTTATCAGATTCTGTCTCGACTGTCCCTGATGATGAGGACTCTCTGAAGAGTGAGGGGAGGGGAATACCCCCAGAGGCGACAGCTGTAGGAGGTGATGGAGAGTAAGCTAGGGGGAAGGGAGGGGGACAAGAGTGATTAAAACATGATACAGGATATGTTAAGACTGGAATTCACTGTTTGGTTTGTTTTGGTGGTTGTGTTTGTTGTTAAAACCAATAAAAATTGTATTAAAAAAAACTACACAAGTAAGTGAAATGGATAAATATGGGAGCGACTTTTGCCCCAAACATAGCAAATCTTTATATGGAGGATTTTATAAATAAATATAACCGTCATCCAAATAGTATGTTTGGTGACCATAATCTGAAACAGCGGAGGTACATTTAAGAAATCCTCATGATATGGAGGTGAGGCTAGTGATTTAGTGAAGCTTTTGAATGGTTGAATATCTCTTTTGCTTTGGGTAAATCCCCCCAAGTGGAACGGTTATGCCCAGACGTCGATGCCATGCCTGCTGGGCCTAGAGACCCAAGCTACAAGCCCAACACGGATGAAACGTGCAGAAGGGATGTGACCAAGCAGTTCGGACTGCCCCCTTTTGGGGTGGACCCAAGCCTGATTTTCACATGGTCTTTCCCCTTTTGTAATGGCTTGGCAGACAAAGAACGATGGTCTGGAGGGATTCCCAGAGCAACGTCAGAGATTAGGATTAATTTCAAACCTTCCAGCCACTACCTCTTTTCTTTTACGTAAGTCACACTGAGTGGGATGGGTATGCCATCACCTCTTTTGCTTTGCTAAATATGAAGTTAACCACGATTTATGAGCATAAACAAATTCAGTTTGTGGATATTTACATTGAAAAAAGAGCAGGTCGATTGATCCCATCACTGTACCAAAAACCAATCGATAAGAATACCCTCCTAGGTTTTCAAAGTTTTCATCCTCGAACTCTGAGAACAAATGTGCTGTATAAACAATATTTGTGGATATGTCATAATGGCCCATAAAGAGAAGACTTTGAGTGACATATGATGAATCTCCAATCGAGATTAATAGCCACACGTTGTCCTAGGAAAACTGTAAAAGTGGCTTGAAAGGGAGATAGGAACAATCATTGGTTGATTTGTCTACAAAAACAAGAGACCCCAGAATGATAGATTGGTTTGTGTAACTACATATAGCCCCATATGTCACCAACTCAGAAAGGCCATTAGAACCAGAGTTCCATATTAAAAAAAACATTATTTGTGTGCAAACGGAAAGCTAATTTAAGACAGATCCTAGTTCACACATATCATAACAAAAATAGAGAACCTATGATCATCTCCCTGTGGGGGCTACCAGAACAAAAAGGCAATTTTAATGTAACTGCGTGGTTTGCTCACTAACACAGAATTTTAAATTTGTGGATTTGAATGGGTACCAATGGTGGTTGACAAAATGCAAACATTGCAAAAGTTAAAATGTTGTTTATGGCATTACATGCCCGTGTAACCTACTATATGTGGGTAAAACGACCAGGGAAGAAAGACAAAGGATATGTGAACGTAGATCCTGTATACATACTAAAGTACAGGACAGCTCTTTAGTTGAACCTTTTATGAACCATGAGCAGGATGCGAATTATATTATTTGATTTGAGATTCAAACAGTTGATGCAAGTGCACAGGGTGGTGACCATGATTGTGCACTGGTAATGTTTGAGCAAAGTTGGATCAGCCGTCTGGATACAGCAAGGGCGGGTTTAAAGTCATGCAATATATGGCATTACTTGATGGTATTGCAAGCATGATGATGATAAATATGAGATGTCGTTAGTTATTAGACCGAAATAGGACATGTTCTGTAACGCCTCGAATAAGTGGGGTGGAGACTGAGCCAGCATTTTTAACTTCTACTTGAGTTTGAACTAAGAATGCATTAACAGATATTTGCATTAAGAAGCTCTGAGAGTTTTCAAGAGTAGAAGGATAATAAGTGTAATCACAAATCAAAAGAGTATGTTCTATAATTGATATCCTTAAAACGTCTGTTGAAAATGGAAGCCCCGGTGGGAACATTTTTTAACATATGCCACTGAAGAATTTTGGGAGGTTGTAATATGATGAGAATCTGGTCAGTTCCTGTGCTAAGTGATAAGTGAGGCACATGTGGTTTGTGCATGTGGGTTATTTAAAATGATGTATATTTCTCTGAGATGAACACATACTTAGTCTGTAGAGGCATTTGATGCCTGAAAGCAATGTATTATGTTCTTACAAAGGCCGAATAGTTTGAATTAAAAAGGGCCAGCGAATTGCTCTGTACCCTGGTTACAAGGTAGACACTGTAGAATCTATTGTGGAAATGATATTCAGTGTTGTAAAATAAAGGCATTGAATGTAGCAGATCAAATGACTCTTCAATGTCAGTGGGGCAGAGGACATGACTACAGAAATATATTTGATTGAATATATATATATCTGTTCAAAGACTGTATGAATTGCATGTTGTCGTCCTATTTTATGTTTTTATAAAGATTAAAAGCTGTTTCTTACAGCATGTATTTTATTCACATTTACTTACCCCATCCACTATAAGGAATTCTTAATTTGTTTTTGTAATGGAGATGTATTTCACATTCTTCAGTGAATAAAGTGATGTAGTTTACTAAACGTTCTTGAGTTTTAAGCATTCATGCATTGCAAGATACATTTATAAGAAGCCCATACACACACACACATTGTGCCATATTTGAAGGGTGAAGAGATACCCAGGTAAACACAGGTAGACACACAGTATATAATCATGTTGCCTGTCTAATGTGCATATCGCTAATGAACAGACACAAACCACGGGAATTGATATGAGACACTGTCTGCACTTGACATTACACTACCTATTAGGTGCTTCACCAATTGTTATAATCTTTGATCCCTGGCGTATGTGAGTACTCGTACTGATTGTTACAAGGTTTGTTGGTATATGTCTGCAGATTCATGATAATTGACATCTCACATGGTATCAAGTAAATGTAAATGTAAATGATTGGTTATTTAAGTAAGCGTTGACTTTACAACTTTTTATTAGTTTTGCACTATCCGATTTATGTCCGTCTTTTTGTTTTAAATTTAATTTGATTTGCTTTATTTGCTTAGATCTATGGTTATGTTTAAATTATATTAACGAATGTTTATACATTACTTATTTATTAACACCTACTAGCATTAGAAGAATATTTAACTTAGGCCTGAAGAGCAGAACTCGAAACCGTGTTGGGAGGATATGATATAACAACATTAGAAAGATTAATATAATTGATTTATTTAGGCATATTTTTGAACGTAAGATTTTTAATCAGTTCATGCTATTAGATACCCCCAATATTATAGTTTTCTTTGTATTTAAGGCAGTGCAGCTACGTGGTAGGTGTGTATATGGGTTGGGTAAACAGCCCATCTGTGTGCTAGGCATATAGCTAGATATGGCACCTTACCCATAGGAATATAGACTGATAGACAGATTATGGAAACATGATGCTAGGTATTCATATATTTATAATTTATCTGAGCTGTGCCCTGGGTATATAGATGGGCATATAGTTGGTTAATATCAAAATAGTGCAACTATGTGGTAGTTGTGCACCTATGCATCAGATAAGCAGACAGGTTATAATGGCATGTCACAGCATGTGTTCTTGGAGTGCACAGAGTTTGTGGAAAATTGTCATCTATATACTAGACATATAGAGATGTCATATAGAATGGTATATCTTAATACTATATATATAGACAGTTATGGTGTATTTCCTGTGTTCTAGCTAAGGTCTGAATTTTTAATTAAGGTGGCACATATACAGGCTTGATAGCCACCTTGTTTTTGAGCTAGGTGTTCAGTCTGTTGTGATGAAAATAGATAGCTGTGTGCTCACTGTAGGGAGAAATATAATAACACAGATTTGCTTTGTGCTAGATGCGTGGATGGCTATGTAAACATACCCCAGCTATGAGCTTATTATGCAGATCATTATGGCACCATATCCTGCAGTTATGCGAGCAGTTGTAACAGCGCAACTCTGCTTTGTGCTAGGTGTGCAGAACATTATGGTGAACATAGCTTAGCTGTGCGATAGGTATGCAGATGGTTGTGGTAATGTGGCCTAGCTGTGTATTTGGTATACATACTATGTACTAGGTATACAACAGCTCAGTTATACACTAGGTATGTAGCGAGTTATAATAAATCGGTTTGGTCATGGAGTAAGTTTACTGGGAGTGATGTTAAACAAAAAGAACCAATACATGCTAGGTGATATGATCACAGTCCCCAGCTATGTGCTCGGCATACAGACCATTTGTAATACTACAGCCCAAATACGTTCTTGGTGTGCAGATAGTTTAAAGCAATATAGCCCATCTATTTGCTAGAAACGCAAACAGATTGTAATCAAACAGACTAGGTAAGCAGGCAGATTATGATAAAACAGCCCGGATATGTGCTAGGCATGCAAACATATTGTGATAGAACAGCCGAGCTATGTGCTAGATATGCAGACAGATTGTGATACAATGACTTAACTGAGTTATTGTTATTGTTATTGTTATTTTGCACTTATATAGCGCCTTATATACCATTGGTATGGTCTGAAGGCGCTGGTAGGTTGAACGCCCTTGGGAACCGAAGTTCAGATCAGTAGAGAGAGTAGGGAGAGTCAAAAGGTGCGTGTGTGCACCGGATATGTGTGCAGCTCGTGCGGCACACATGTAATAGCTGATTCTTATTGGTAGGTGTGGTGGTTGAGAGATCAGGAGAATGTGTTCGTTCTGGCAGGATTTATCCGGAACGGATGTGGCTGCGTTAGGCCTGAGGAAAACGCCTGGCTGGGGGTGTGAGACCAGCAGTGTTTACATAGAATGATGTGGAGTAAGCGGTGGATGTTCGTATGGGAACAGTTATACCGAATGGTGTCAAAGTATCTCTGTGTTCTAGTTGAGTGGTGATGTAAAGGAGAGAGTAAGCGTGGGGTGTGGTAAGAATGATTATATGCTCTTTCAATGTGCAAACTTCTAGAATCACTTTCCCAGAGAGGCTACCGGGCGAACTTCTAAGTACAATTTTCCATACAGAGGCTATTGGGAACATTTCTAAATTCAGTTTATCAGCGAGGCTATTAGGCACACTTCTAAGTGTAACATTCGCGGAGGCTATTGGGTACACTTCTAAATGCAAATTTTCACAGAGCGTCTACTGGGCTACATTTCTAAGTTCAATTTTTCAGAGAGGCTATTGGGCACATTTCTAAGCTTGACGGAGAGGCTGTAGGGCACACTTTCTAAATGTAACTTTCACATGCTAACTTTCACAATTCCATCTAAGAGTGGACATGCTAACTTTCACAGTTCCGTCTAGGAGTGGGCATGCTAACTTTCCCAATTCCGTCTAGGAGTGGGCATGCTAACTTTCACAGTTCTAGAGTGGACATGCTAACTTTCATAGTTCCGTCTAGGAGTGGACATGCTAACTTTCACAATTCCGTCTAGGAGTGGACATGCTAACTTTCACAGTTCTAGAGTGGACATGCTAACTTTCACAGTTCCGTCTAGGAGTGGACATGCTAACTTTCGCAATTCCGTCTAGGAGTGGACATGCTAATAACTTTTTCTACAAAGTCTATGTCCAGAAGAGTCTCCCCTGTGTCTATTTCAAAATGCGCTGCTGCCTTGCGCAATAGTGCATAAAGTGAAGGTTGGTCATCTATGGGGGAGGTGTTTCCAATAGGTGAGTCCTTGGGAGGAGAAGGGTGAAAGACATCAGGGTCTGAGTGCACTGATGGGGATTGCCAAGGCTGCACTGATGGGGATTGCCAGGGCTGTGAGGTAGCTGTATCTTCTTCAAAAGCTCCTGCACTAGTGTAAGGGTCTTCTTCAAACCCCTCTTCCTCCTGTTCTTACTCTCCACCCAAACACTCCTCATCTTCCTGGAGGTATTGCTCCTCTTCAGTGAGGTCATATGCTTCTGTAGAAGGGGGAAACAGCCTAGGAATCTTGACCCTAGGGTCATTTTGGGTCCATTCTCTTGGTCTTTTGGGTGTGGGTGGGTTTTGGCTACCCAAAAACCTTTCCATTTTTTCCATACAAGAATGGAGTCTTTCAAGGGTCTCATGGGGAACCCCTGAATAGTCTATAGGGGGGAAATCAGTGTTTTCACCTTCCAAACGCTTAGAACGCTCCCACAACGTCGACGAAAGGTTTCCGTCGCCCTCAGAAAAGCCCTGCGGTTTCAGAAGTGCCCTTAAATGAAGGGGGCAGTTCCTGGCTACTCTTGTGCTTTTTCGGCGTTTCTATATCTTTTGGTGCGGTATTTGACGTCTGTTTCGTCGTCCGCTTACGTTTGTCTTCGGAAACAATTCTCGCCAGGCTCTCGACAACGAGTTCGTCAGTAGAGGGTTCTGGAGTCGACGTTGCCTGCGTTACGCGTTGTTTCTCGACGGCCGCTCTATGGAGCGTTACGTCGGATGTTTTTGAGGTAGCGCCCGTGTTAGATGAAAGCCCAATCGCTGGTCGCGGCTGCGTTTGCGAGTGGGGCTTGAGACCCTTACGGTCTGAGGTAGATGCCGGAGTGCCCTGCGTCCCCTTCGGCGCTGATGGATCCTTCGTCCTCGACGAAGAAGAGCCGTGGGTTGTGTGTTTAGGCCTATGGGGTCTATGTGCGTCCTTGTCGCCGGGGTGTTCATCCCCATAAGCAGGGCGTGATCCGAGCCCGTCGGGGCCGGGGGCGGACGTCGAGGAGCGCGAGCGCTCCTTCTGGGGGTTAATGACTTACGTAACGGACGTCGAGTTATCACCCTCCTCGTCACTTTCTGTAACAGCGGCGGCAGGTGAGGAAACTGACTTCGACATAGCGTAGTCCGCCCACCTCTTAACTTTCCGTTCTTTAAGAGTTCTTGGTTTCAAGAGCTTACAGGCCGCGCAGCTGTCTTCTTTATGATCGAGGGGCAAGCAACGATTACAGAGCTTGTGTTTGTCCTTCCAAGTGTATTTGCCCCTACAGCGTGGGCAAAACTTAAAAGGTGTCCTCTCCATAGCTGAGGCAATAAAAACTGGTGATAACAACCCCAAGGGAAAGATAGGGGAGAAAGAAAGACATTCTCGACGAGAAGATAAAAGTTCGAACCCCCACTCTCCCTACTGCATGTTGGCCGGCAAGGCCTGGCCACGTGTTCGGCAGCGCCGAAGGATCTCCTCCGTCTCTTCCCCTCCGTCGAAAACTTGCTCGGCGGAGAAACAGCTTCACAGCTAACGTCGAGGGGAGGGATCTTTAACAATAAGTATAAATTAAGGACCGAGGTCCGTAGTAAGTGTTTTGCAATGTCTCTCTAGGAGCTCCGCGTAAGGCGACCATAAGCTGGGCGGAAAAAAACAATCTGAGGGACCTCGACGCGTGAGGGATTATGGGTACAACGCACGTCACTATAGGGATAGTGTTACAGGCACGCCTTGTCGACGTCCCCTTTTCGACTACGAAAAACAAAATGCAATACTCCGCAGTGACCACTGGATGTCGGACCTATGCACAGCATGTGATTCTAAGCAGATTAACAAACATCAGAAGTATCCTTAGGAATAGGTCCACAACCCGCCATAAAATGTTTGGTAGATACGAGGGTTATGCACAGCTCCGTTGATACCAAAGCCGTCTCCTCTGTGCCACTTTCGGGAACAAATAAGACGTAAGCAGGATTTGGCGGGGAACCCATAGTTACGCCGGTAAGTGAAGAAATGGAAGCAGAGATTGAGGGTGTGACGTGGCACGGTAGATGGTTGACAGAAAAATATCCCGAAACTTTGCTCAGCATTGATTCACTTAAAGCACTTAATGCCACCATCTATTGCTCACCGGGAGGAGTGCGGATGTCTATTATGGATTCAACGAGTGATATTAGGATGTGCCCAGAACAATTGTGGGATACTGACAGTAATGATGTATGGACCCTAGCGGTTGATTCAATTGTAATAAAATTGAAGGATGGGGTAAGGCTCCCGCGTGTGAAACAGTACAAGATTTCAGTGGAAGGGGAGGCTGAGCTTATTAGGAATGTTAGAGATTGAATTGATATTGGTGTTGTGGAAGAATGCGACGATAGCCATTGTAACTCCCCAGTGCTTCCAGTCCATGAAAAGGGCGATGAGGCCGTGTCCTACTGTTTTATTATTGATTTGAGAGAAATTAACAAAATAGTGGAACCACGCTTTCCAGTCGTACCAAGTATTGCTAGTATTCTGACCTCGATTCCCAGTACAGCCGAATGGTTTAGCGTGATTGATTTGAAGAACTCATTTTTCAGTCTACCTATTGCACCAACATCCCGGTATTTGTTTAGCTTTACACTGGCCCAGAGACAATATCGCTTCACCAGGGTCCCACAGGGATATACAGAAAGTCCAGCCATCTTTAGCCAGGTACTGAAAGCCCAATTGGACGAACGTATGCTACCAACTGGGATATCCTTGGTCCAGTACGTAGATATATTAATAAGTGCCAATACAGAGGAAGGTTGCAGAGAAGTGACTGTTATGGTACTGGTTCACCTGGCAAAACAATCACAAAGTGTGTTTAGCAAAAATGAAATATGTACCGCGACAAGTTGACTATGTTTTGTCAAAGGAAGGGCGGTCATTGTCAACAGACCGAGTAGCGTTGATTCAGGCTATGCCGATTCCCAGAACATTTAAGGAATTACGAAAGGTGTTGGGAATTTTGTCATATTGTAGGCACTGGATACCAGAGTTCTCAGTAATCGCTAAGCCCTTGTTAAAAACATTGAAGGGTGAGAAAAACTGCGTATCCTTAGAATGGAACAAAGAGATGGAAGAGGGGTACATGGCGTTGAAGAGCGCCTTATGTAACGTTCCAGTCCTGGGTACGCCCAATTATGACAAGGTATTTTATCTATTTGTTGATGAAATAGATGGCTGTTCGGTATCAGTATTAACGCAAGAACAGGGTGGGAAGCAAAGACCATGCGCTTATTTTTCCACAGGATTTGACGAAGTAGCAAGGGGACTACCCCCTTCTATGAGAGCAGCAGCAGCACTAGCATTGAAACAGAGCACTACCATTATATTAGGAAATGAAGTGATTGTATGAGTGCCTCGTGCTGTGGATGTATTATTGAATAGAATGCAGACACAGCATTTCACAGCTGCCAGACTAACCCAGTATGAAATGTATCTATTTAGCAGTAATGTAAAAATTGAAGGATGTAATATGCTTAACCCAGCGTCATTGTTTCCCATTCCAACCAAGGGTGATGGCCCAAGGCATGACTGTGTGATAAGAACAGAAGAGGAAACTAGGGGGAGACTAGTTTTGCAGAATCAGCCCTTAGAGGATGGTGATGGGATCTTGTTTTGTGACAGATCCTGCTACAAGCTGGATACAGGGGAGAAAGTGGCGGGATATGCAGTAACAACTGGAACAACATAGTCGATATGGGGAAGGTACTAGAGAATTAGACGCAAGCAGCTGAGCTACACACCTTGATACAAGCAGTAAGAAAAAGTGAAGGGATGTGTGTAACAATTTATACTGACTCGGCATACGCCCATGGGGTTGCAACTAACTTTGGGAAATTGTGGGTAGAAGGGGGATTCTTAACATCACAAGGTATGAAGGTGAAGCATGCAGTGCCGATACATGAGCTATTGAATGCCTTGACACTGCCCACAAGGGTGGCAATAGTAAAATCTGCTGCACATCGGAAAACAGATTATTCTTAAGAGGCAGATACATCAGATACATCACCCATAGCAGATACATCACCCATAGCTTCTGTCCCATCTCTGCATCAATACCACAAAGAACACGACAAAAGTAAGAGCCGTTACTACCTGAGACAACCGTTAGTCCATTATCCACCCCCAGAAGTACAACAGAGCTTAGGGCACATGTGAGCTGAAGACATGAAAAGCATTAACATGACCAATGTATAAGGTAAATGCAACCTGAATGACACCAATATATAGCTTGCTTACATAGAAATGAGAGTGTAATTGGGCAGCCATCTTCTTAAAGATGGAGGCCACAGCATGTCTTAGAAATAGCAAAGGCCCTCAATGCTTCCGCAAAAAACTCAAAAGGCTGAATCCACAGAAACACATATCTGTGCTGATTTTAGACATTAGCTGGCAAGAAGTGCCAAGGTGAGAGGAAATGCGGGAGGATGGGAAGGTGGGAATAAGACACTAGATAATGGTTCCCAAGATGCAAGCAGCACACTCCTTAAGGTTTCAGAAAGGTACAAACAGCCTTTGATAGCCAGGTGCAGTATGACAGTAAGCCAAAAAATTCAATGAAGTGTAACTCAAGAGTGTCCCTCGTAGCAAGAGAAAATATGAAACAAACCTTAATTGTAGCTAAATCCTCAGTAAATAGAAGGTGATTTCATTTCATATGTGGTCGCGTAGCATGTGACCCATACACAGAGAACACTGGCCATTCATTAAAAGCAAACCAATATGGCACCTGCAATACTCCCTAAAATCACACACACAGACACACATTGCCACACAAGGCCAAGTATAAAGGGATTGCCCAGTCTTACAGCTTGACACTGATGGATGGTAACTTTTAATTGGAAGAAGAACTGTCCATGGGGCTTTCTACCTCCACTCTGGATCATATATTGACGCCCTGTCAAGTTTCCAAAGTTGGTTAGTAAGGAGACAAACTATCAAAATCCTTGGTGTCACACTGCCCATGAAATAGTATGCCAACCAACTACTTGCCGTAGAGAACATGTATTTGAACTTTTATCAATAAAGGGGTGTTTCCAGGTGGAGCCATCAGGTACTTGTACACCAATGAAATGTTTAACCCCTATAGAATTTATATGTAGCAAAACAGACTAACCTTTCCCCATTCCCCATTCCCCAAAGGTTTTGTGAAATAATATCATGATAAGCAATTCTTTTTGATTAACATGTTGAGAGCAGCAAGATTGCAATGCTTATATGCTGCCCCAGCTTTGTTTTGATGTGAATAAAGCTGGGTTTTGCCATGTACTTTTTTCTGCTCTGTCACTGAGTTTTGTTTGGACTGAGTTCAATACCTCTGGGCATATCTGGGATTTTGGGGCCTGCTCAAAATATCATAGCAGAGGATGGTTAGCTAATTGTCAGACTGGTGAGGGGTCCCTGCCATGTCCCAGATGACTTTGGAGGTCAACTGTTGAGAGCGGGAACACAAGCAACAGAGAGAGGCTGACCGGTACCCCCTTTGAAAAGAAGTCCTGTCTGGACCCCAAAGGCCACCCCATAGTCTGTGGAGGACAGCAGGCTGATAGGGGAGACTCGATGCCGGAGACATCCATCCCATATGTGGATTTATGTATGACATAGGCATGGCAAAACTGGGTTGTTTTTAAGGGGTCTATTGTGGGGTTGTGAAGAAATAAGAATTTGAGAAAAAGAGATAGATTCTGACAAGGGTTGGAAAAGATCATGTGGTAAGCCTAATTATGGGGCAGTAATAAAGAGAAGAATCCCTCACAGAGAGTGAGAAGACAGCTGTATTTTATTGGTGTAATGATTGCTGGAAACAGCCTTATGTTGTGAGGATATCAGGTAATATTATCCCCACCATAAATATCGCCCTATATATGGTCATCTGGAACGGCCATAGGCGATATTTTTAGTGGGGATAATAGTTGGGGTTTTTGGGAGCAGGGGTTGCGGGGGTGTCCCCCGCAGGTTCCATGTCTTAATATCCCCGCAAAAATATGGCAATATTTTTGTATGGCGATATTTTTGCGGGGATATTAACACATGGAACCATTTTGAGATAGCTTAGGATTTTATAAGTGTTTTTATTTAAATTTGTGGAAGACGTGAATTGGTGGTGTGGACCAAGAAGAGTGGTTTGGTGCAGGAGCAGCGAGCTGGGACTGCTTGTGGTAAGAGTGTCATTTGGGGTAACACTCAGAAGTGTTGAGTGACACAGGAGGCCTGGTCTCACAGAGACATGTAGAAGTGTCAATTTGTGTGGAAATATTTTTGGGGAGGGGTGCGTAAAGGGAAAAGAATGGTGACCGAGAATTGCAGCAGTGTTTATTGATCAGGACACTCCCATCATTCTTTTGTGTAAGACACTTCCGCAATATAGGTCCAACATTATTAAATACCATACGGAATGGCATGGGTTAATGACACGACAGGCAAAATGTTTATGCACTGGCCACAAGAAGGCACTCATTTAAAAACGGTATTGCAGCACATGTGCAGATTTTTGCATGCCATTTATAAGGAAAACAGTTAAAAAACAGACTAGGCATACTTGAGCTGTGGAAAATGTTGAAGGAACCAGAAGCAGAGAAAACTATGAAGGAATTGATGCTTAACGAGCATGATGAGGGGTGTATGATGCTCACAGCTCCTCCTACTCATCCTCAGAACATTGATTCATTCTCGACAGTATAGGAGTTATACCCATTACAAACATTAAAAGCAGTGGCAGGGTATATTAATTCGACACATGTGCCCCTCCCCCGACTATAGTGATGAAGACATTATAAGTGGAGAGAAAATAAGCTAACAAGGACCATTGTCCATGCACATTGTCTATGAAGAGTGCTGCAGCTTGCAAGCACAACTAACACAAATAGAAGAGGAGGTGCAGATAGAGAGAGAGAGAGAAGCAAGGCGACAGGTTTAAGGCAGCAATTATGCCAAATGAATAGATAGGAGGGCAAATAGTACGCAAATCTGATAGAAAAGGCATCGACAATGCTAACAAGAAGGCAAATGAAGGTCGAGAAAGAAATGAAATGGGAGTGGAGGAAGCGTGAGAAGAGGTAAGATGAAGAGGGGGTGGGAGATGGACAATAGAGGATAGGAAGATAAAGAAAGGGAGAAGGAACATGAAAAAAGAGAGAGCAAAGAAAGGGGAGTAAGAAAAGATAAAGGATAGGAGATGATATGATGGAAGGAAAAAACAGAGAAATTTTGAGAGACTATTCAGGGAAGTTGAAGAAATAATGAGGAAACACATAGAAGTAGAAAAAGGAGATGAAGACGTTAGGAGAAGAAAGAGTAACAGTCTACCCAGGAACAGAGAGGATGGCACCAATACAAATGGAAGTTGGGGAACGTATCAGCAAGATCGAAGCAGAGTTTATTATTAGAGGGGGATGGATCCCCTTGGAAGACTAGATTTTGAGGATAGAGAGGATGAAGAGGACAAATTCAGCAAAGCCATAATGTTAGAAGATGAAGAGGATGAGGAGAATGGGAATGTGGAGGCTACAGAAGACCCATCTATGGGCACAACTGTAGGGAGAGAGGTGGCTTGGTCAGAATTGGAGGAGCAGGCGAAAAGGCTGGAGCCTTTTAAATCTTAATGACTCCCAGATAGGAGATCGAGGGGGGCGTAAAATAAAACTCTGTATTTAAATAGAATACAAGATTTACCAGCTAAAAAGAAATGTAGCATGACAGAGATGCCAAAGAGGATGAAGAGTGTGGCTGCACCCTGATGTAAAACTGAGATAACACAATTTCCTTTATTACAGAAAGGCAGAGGGCAAGTACATCTTGGTCTCAGACAAATCAAAATAATTAGATTTATAAGTTACTGTTACTTACAGCAGGAGCAGGAAAGTAGATCTATGAGTTAGAAAGAGGGATAGCTGGCAGGACATTAGTTGTGGGTGACAAGAAATGCTTATTTGCTGCAATATTGGGCAAACAATCGGATGACATTTGGAACTAGCAGGACATCCTAAAATACAAGCCATGACGTGGCACCTTTCCATAATTGTCAAGCAGAACATCGGGACCAGATGATCACTCTGCTACGTATATACAGGAGATTCAGGAGAAATGCTGTTGAGAGACAAGGGAAGCGTGGGACACAAATATAATTATTTGTTTATAACATTTTATGTTAGGGTCTTCCTGAAGAAGTACAGAGCAGTTAAAGCAAATTGTGGGAATTGAATCAAATCCATTGTCAGAGATACTATTGCCCATCATTGCAGATTAAAACAAGAAAAGGATAGAAAGAATGTTGAGGACAGGAAGACAGACAAAGCAAAGTTGGTCCAAAAGATATTATCAAAATGTACAGTAGAAGAAGCAATACAAGAACCACAGCAGATACAGCCAGGGTGGAAAGGGAACTTTGCAGGAAGAGGGGATTATAATGATTACCCCTGTGGAACAGGGGGTGCACCCAGTGGGAGAGGGTTTTGATTTCAAGCCCCGCAAGGAGGGGGGTTTAATAGGGGACAGCCACGGTTCGAAGGGCTTCTACCTCAATATTGGACATGCGGGAAGATCAGATACATTGCACATGTATGTAGAAGTGGTAGAGGAATACAACAAAGTTGGCAGCCATTTGGCCCAAGAGGTGGGCCAGCGCAACCCCCACCATATAGAGCTGAACCACAAGAATATTATGCCCAAGATCACATGCAGTATCAGACACAAGTGTCACAAATACAACAGACACCACAGAAGATACACCCTCAGACTCAGCAAGCACCAATACACGCACAGGCACCCATACAACAGAATACATTGACACATTGGAAAGCCAATCTAATGCCACAGGCACCTATACCTAGAATAGGGACTTGTGACAATGGTGGGAGGGAATCCTTTCCCTCTACTGAACATATAATATATACCCACAATAGGACAGACCACAGAAAGATCTGATGTGTTCCATCCTATCAATTACACCAGACCCACAATAGGAACCAAGGGTTGGGGTGACCATAGGCAACAAAACATTTTCCTTCTTGGTAGCTATGGGGGCGACTCGATCCTGTGTTAGAGAGGTAACATTCAAGATGTCAGGAATTTCCATGGATGCACAAGGATTTCCTGGGGCAACGACAATGGTTCTTTTTCCAGATAAAATACCTATAACCATAGGATAACTCGATATGGCTATGCCGTTGTTATATTCCCACAAAACACCAGTCAACATATTAGGAAGAGATTTAATGAGCAAGTTAAATATGACAATCTCATTTATTGAAAAGGGGATACTATCTTCTACCCCAGGTATTCATTATGTGAATGCGCAATAATTCATAATGGCATTCTATGGCCAAAAAGACCCACAAGGCGGGCCACTAAACCCAGAGGTCTTCCTTTATGGCATACACTTGTTGTTAGCATGCCTTCCAAGAGTATTGGACAAATTATTGAGGTTATCCACAGAGTGTTTGCTTAGACCAGAAGAACCCATGGACATAGCAGAAGGGCAGATAATTATAAATGAGCTAGATGCAGCAATAGTAAGATAAAACAGGGTAATATTACATGGAGCAGATGACAAAGGAGTACATTGGTGCACTGTAATAGCACTTGACTTGGTATATAGATTGACTAACTTAACAGATAAATAATTGTTTACAGATGAGAACTCAGATGATGAAGCAATGTTTAGCATTAGTCTCACAAATCAGCTGCAAATTATGTAAAGGGAGATTCCCCAGAGAATGTCATTGGTGAGGAAAATACCATTCTTTCTCACACGTACCAAGTTCACTATGGACCAGCAGTCCATCTGATGTTCGTCTTTTAAAAGGAGTAGGATCAGTCAAAATTAAACTGAAGAAAGGATCCATTTTACCATGACTTAAACAGTATAACAGGTCAAAGGAAGCTGACAAGGATATATATGAAATTGCTACCAGAATCACCATGTAACAAGGCGGTGTATCTGATTAAAAAAGGTGACGGGGGGTTGTGGAGGTTTATACAAGATTTACGCCCCCTGAATAATATTGTTGAGACAGAGTTTCCATAGGTGCCAAATCCAGCCATGATATTATGCAATATACCATCTGCAGCCAAATACTTTACAGTGATCGATTAAAAAAATGTCTTCTTTTCGTTTTCCTGGCATGCAGATTCACAATATTTAACAGCGTTCACCTATCGTAGAATCTGATTGCAACATTCCCGTTTACCTCAGGGGTAGTGTGAGTCACCCTCAATCTTCAATAGGATATTGCCGATGGACTTAGAAAATGTACAACTTGACAGTGTGGCCATCCAATATGTGGATGAAATCTTAGTCTTCAGCAGCATGGAGGAGAAGTGCAGGAAAGACACAGAGAAACTATTGGCAATATTTGCAGAAAAAGGAAACACAGTGGACAAAGATAAATTATAATATTTTTAGGAGGAGATCATATACATTGGCCAGCTACTATCAAAGCAAGGTGACACCTGAAACAATAATAGCAATCACTAAAACACACAAAGCCACAGACAGTGAAAGAAATACAGCAATTGCTAGGACTTTGCAATTATTTTAGGGAATGGGACTTTGACTACAAATCATATGACAGGCTACTTTTAAGAGTACTGAAAGAAGTACAGAAAGACACAAGTTACATAGCCTGGCTAGGCGAGGTGATAGATGCCTTTGATGAGTTGAAGCTAGCAATTAGCACAGCTCCAGTGTTAGGGATTCTTTATTCCAATTAAGTTTTTTTTCTAGTTTCTCTTTCAATGGGAGTATTGACCGCTGTCCTCGCTAAGAAAACCTCTAATGGATATAAACCATTCACATTCTACAGTGGGTATTAGATCCAGTAATGAGAGGTCATTACCCATGTGAGCAAGCATTGGATGCAGCAACTTTTGCAATTGAGAAATCACCCAGCATTACTATGGGTTGTTCAGTCACATTACATGTTGCCTTTTTGCCATCCTTGAAAAGCCCAAAAGTACACTGATGACACAGAAAGCCTCAGCCTATGAAGTGATTATATTGAATCCATTGATTAAGATCGTCAGCTGTTGAGTAGTGAACACAGCCAGATTTGTAGCAGAAGAAATAAAAGGAGGCAGACCATGTTCATGACTGTACTACTTATACTACTTGCAATGATTATTATGATGATGTACCTCACATCAAGGTAAATGGGGGAATAATTCTCTACATTGATGGGTCATCGATGATAGATCAGAGCTCTGGAGAGAGGCAAAGTGGAAAAGAAGTAGTGAATGCAGGGCAGAATAAAAGCTTTGAAATAGTAACACGCTCAAGAATGCCATCACTTTTTTCAGCACAAGAAGCAAAGTTGGTAACTTTGATTTTGCTGCTTGAAATGCATGAGGTTGAAGTGGTAACAGTGTATTCCAACTCCGCCTACATGACATCAACGGTAAACGTAGGACTGTCATGTTGGAAAAGGAGGGGCTTCCAGCACACAGATGGCGCACTAGTAGAGTATGTGCCTTTACTATAAAGGGTCATAGATGTACTTGAACTTCCATCGGCTGTCACCATAGTGTAGTGTGCAGTGCACACCAGAGGTGCAGACACAATTTCCTGTAGCAATGAGGCTGCTGATTCAGAAGCAAAAAGGGCAGCATATTTCCCAGGACTATCTCATATTGTAACTGCCCCAAACCAATACTTATGTGTATGGAACATGGTGATAAAGGTGGGATTTAATCCACTAACCATAGCACAGATTATAGAGTTGCAGGGATGGACACCACTAGAAGAGCAGACATTGTGGAAGAGAACGGGTGCTCATTGTCCCCCACAGAGGCAATGTGGTGGGAGGACAGCCACGGGAAGCCTGTTATGCCTCTATGGCTGCTCACTGTAGAACTAGAAAAACTGCACTATTCAGGAAACATAACAAAGGAATGTATTGCAGTACTAGTCTCGAGAGGATAGCTCAGGGGCAATGTGCTTGCCTTGGTAAACAAGACGACATGGAGCACCACAGGTTCGATTCCTGGGTCTGTGCTTAGAAACCTCTTGGTGTAAGCACGTTATAAATAACCTATCATGTCATTTCAGAGGAGTGGTTTGTGTCAAATTTGAATGAACATACTGTACATTTTGTTTTGAATTGTTTAGTATGTCAGAATTTCACTGTTAGCCATACATTGAGAATGGAGAGAGGAGCAGTGTCCCATCCTACTGGACTCTTTCAGCATATACATATTGACTTAGTGGATATGCTCCATATTTGTATCTGTTGTGAGTATATGATAGTAGTGATATGCCCTTTTTCCCGCTGGATTGAAGCCAGTCCATGCACCCACCCAGATGCAACATCAGCTGCATAATTCCTTGTACAAGAGATTTTTCCAAAGTGGGGCATGTGTGAAGTGTTATGGTCCAAAAACGTACCACACTTTTTAATTGCGGTGTATGAGCACATCACTATAATTTGGGGAAAAATGCAAAAATTCTCATGTGCCTGTTATCCATAAGTAAACAGCATTGTTGAGTGTTTAAACGGCCTCTTAAAGAACCCATTGCCAAAATAAAGGACACTCTTAAAAAGAGTTGGCTTCACTGCATTCCTTTAGCCCTATTTGCTTATGTAATCAGCCAGTCTTAGACAATCACCTAATTCCACATGAACTGGTGGCGGGACACAGGATGAATACTCCCACTGCTACTCTAACACGAGCTTGTACTGATGCTGAACATTTTGCCACTGTGCACGCGGCAGGGGGTTCAAAAACAAAATGACCCACAAAATGTATTGAAATTGCTTTTGTTATATCCCGGGGACAAGGTGCTATTCCATAACTTTGTTTGAAAGTGGCAGATGCCACGTTTTCAAGTGCCTTACATTGTGCAAGCTGCCATTCTATCTACAGTCAAAGTTGAAGGTAGAAGAGCATGAATACATCTCAATGACATGAAACTATATCGAGGTGAGACCCCTCCTGTCCATAAATAATGAGCTCATAGGTGGAGAAGATGTGCAAAGACCGCAGACAGGATCAGTGACCAGAGCCAATCAGCAGCAAGAACAAACATACGCTTAAACACTTTTTTGTATAAGTACTGTCCCAAAGACTGGGTTCTAGCAACATCTAAAGACTAGTTTTCAAATAAGCACCCTCTTCCTTGGTTCTCAAAAGTCTAAAACTACATGAATAGTTTATCTTACTAATTACTTTTGGAAGAGTAAACAAGGTGTATAAGAAAATGATTCTTATGTTTTAGGTTCTTTAAAAAACGCATATTAGTGTGGACATTTATTTCTGTGTGATAAAAAGAAGATTTACCCAAGACATGATGCAACTTTTGAGTAAAGTAAAAGGTTCCCCTTGTTGCCAAAATTAATGTGCAGGTTCATACATGTGCAGAAGTCAGAATCAGTAGCAATTATGATTGGAGCAGCATGCTCCTCTTTCATCTGTTTGTATTTTGTCATTGCAGTACAACACTGTAGCCCATACAGCAAGGCAACTCCAGCATTCTATGTTCTCCATGATGTGAATACTAGTACAGTACATATAGTAATGCCAAATGAAATGACCCCTGGAAAATATTCTTAACATGGCACTTCTGGTAGAAGGGCAAACGGAAATGTAATTGATGATCATTGCTTCATGGGACAACATTTTTATAATATTCCTCATGTCTTTAATGGTGTGTGGTATAAACACATGAGTAGAGTAGGGAGAGAGATATCTGAAGAGAGCTGTTTTGTATGTTCCTTCCTCCTTTACGCCATGCATGTCTGTCTCGAGGATATGTAAAGCCACTGAAATACCAGCACACATAGCACACTGCCTGACACACCTTGCATCATGCATGACCAGAGTGCAATTTGAAGGCAAAAGTGCCTAAATGCACTGGGTAACAGAAGCAGATTCTCCATTTGAGGATCGTTTAATAAAAGAATTGTCCCTGATGAGCGAAGTTGAAATACATAAGGTAATATGTTACATACTGTCTGGCCCAAGAAGATGGGACATAATAACAGAAGATCACCAATTTCTGCAATGCACTGGCAAACGGGGGAAAGAAATTCCTGGTTGTTGGGGGAGAGGCCAGTTACAAATAGAAGGACATGTATTTACCACAGAAGGCTGGGTCAGAGGGAAAATGGGCTGTAAGGCAGAGGTGCTTGCAGAATAACCGTGAGTGGTTGTGCAAAAAAGTAAACACAGAGTGCCTCAAAGAATGGACCAAACATACCAAAATACTAATGTGGGTAGAGGATGAAGCAGGCCCACTACACATAATACCCTTGAAGAATGCCTTCCTATGCCTCAGAAATACTGGCACAATAAAAGAAGGAGAAAACAAAGGGTACAAATGAATGTTCTATGTGGCAGGAATTAAAGTAGGAACAGTGGTATTAATGGACCATTATTGGGCCTGTGGTCCAAGAACCTACATGCAGCTCCCTCTGAACTGGAGAGGCCTTTGCTCCGTAGTAATATTAAGTGCACCGGCCCCAGTAGTGCTCCAGAGTGAGGTGCAGATTGGTGATTTTCCCCAGATGAACAGCCATATAAGAATGAAAAGCTTTCTCACCCTGCAACACTGAAAAAGAGATAACTATTTCTCGAAATAATTAGCACAGGTGTATGATGACATACCAGATGAACACAAATTGTTTGGTAGAATGACAATGTTCTTTACATCCTTCTTTACTCCCAGGTTACAGTCAGGTATGAATGGCAGATGGTTACAAATAATGAGTTGAGAGCTGCTGCAGACAATACATGCAACTGTGAAATGGTTCAGTGCAATGGGGAAGAGCTGAGAACAGTCAGGCTCATGACTTTCCAAAATAGGAATGTCCTTGACCTTATTACACCATGGAAGGTGGTGTCTATGCATACATTGGCATGTCTTCCTGCACATACACACCTGCCCATGATTAGGATAATGGTACCCTCACAGAGGCAATGGCACCTTGAAAGAATTGCACACAGAAATGGTGGAAAAGGTGGAAGACATTGATGATGATGATTGGTTCTCCTACTTGTTCGCAAGGACATCCACCTGGTTGGCTAACATTCAAAATACTAGTGGCCATACTGTTACTAGTAACAATTACATAGAGTAATGGGTAAACAGTGATGCTGATGGGGAATGTTGTTACATGACCTGCCATCCAGAAGACATGTGAGACATGGAGGTAGCTTGAGGGGGTTGAGCAGAATATGGATACCCAAAGTGCTCTGTCCTGCGGTGAGCAGAATAATGAGTGTGGTTGAGGACTCGACCAGAGGGGGGAGTGTTGGTAGTCAGATAAATATGTCACCCATAGCTTCTGGTCCTCCCCTGAACCAATACTGCAATGGTGAGAGGGTTAATCTCTGACACAGTTGTTCCTCCCTCATCCACCACTAGTACAGCAGGACTTGGGGACAATGTGAGCAGAGGATGACAAAAGCATACAAACTAACATTGTAACAGTAAAAGCGCATGCATTAGACTCGAAGCAAACATGCACTCCACATGAAGAACATGTAAAATAGGTAATATATGCAATTGGACATGACGAATACTAACATAGCATCCATAAGACTTGACGAACATTTACATGACCAATGTATGAGGTAAATGCAACATGAACAACACACAGATCTAGTTTGCAAACATGGAAACAAGAGTATATTTGGGCAGTCATCTTCTTAAAAATTGAAGCCAAAGCATGTCTCAAAAATAGCTCTGGCCTCAAGGCTTCCTCAAAAAACTCAAAAGGCTGAATCCACAAAACACATATCCATGGAGAGCTCAGAGAGTAGCTGGCAATAAGTACCAATCTTAGAGGAAATACAGTAGGATGTGGACGGCAGAATAAAGGCTTCAGATAACGATTCCCAAGACGCAAGCAGCATACTTCTATATTAATTAAGCTTTCAGAAAGGCACAAACATCCATTTATAGCCAGGCACAGTATAACAGTAAGCCAAAATATTCCATAAAGAATAACTTAAGATTGTCCATGGTGACACACACATTAATATTAGCTAAAACCAAAGTAAACAGAAGGTAAATTGATTTCAACATGGTCTCTTAACACGTGGCCCATAGACAGAGAAAACTAGCCATTCATTAGCAGTGAACACAGATATTGCACCTGCAATACTCCCTAAAATCAAACACAGACTTGAATTGCTGCAGAAGGCCAAGTACATAGGGATTACTCTGCCTTGTTGCCTGAGAATGTGGGATGGTAACTTTTAATTGGAAGAAGAACAGTCCACAGGCTTCTCTGCCCCCACTCTAAATCCGGTTCATATCTTGACGTCCTGTCATGTGTCCAAGGTTGGTTAGTAAGGAGCCAACCTATCAGAATCCTTGGTCTCACACCACCCATGAAATAGTATGCCAAACAACTACTTGCCATAGAGATGATGTATTTTAACTTGTATCAATATAAGGGTGGTTCCACTTGGAGCCATTAGATACTTGTAACCCAATAAAATGTTTAACCCCTATAGAATCTGTATGGAGCCAAACCCACTAACCTATTCCCATTTCCGACTCACACGTTTTGTGAACTGATATCATGATGTGACATCATTGATGACGTGTTTTTAATTCTTAAGCAATTGTTTTTGATTAACATTTTGAGAGCAGTGAGTTTTCAATGCATGTCCCAGCTTTGTCTTTATGTGAATAAAGCTGAGTTCTGTTGTGCACTTTGCCTACTCCATCATTGAGTCTTGTTTGGACTGAGTTTGATATCTGTGGGCATATCTGGGATTTTGGGGACTGCTCAATGATGACACACCAGATGAACACAAATTGTTTGGTAGAATGCCAATGTTCTTTACATCCTTCTTCGCTCCCAGGTTACAGGCAGGTATGAATGCAGATGGTTACAAATAATGAGCTGGGAGCTGTTGCAGACAATACATGTAACTGTGAAATGGTTCAGTGCAATGAGGGAAGAGCTGAGAACAGTCAGGCTCATGACTTTCCAAAATAGGTATGTCCTTGACCTTATTGCGCCATGGAAGGTGGTGTCTATGCATACACTGGCATGTATTCCTGCACATACACACCTGCCCATGATGAGGATAATGGTACCCTCACAGAGGCAATGGCACCTTGAAAGAATTGCACACAAAAATTGTGGAAAATGTGGAAGACAATGACAATGATGATTGGTTCTCCTACTTGTTTGCATGGACATCCACCTGGTTGGCTAACATTCAAAGTACTGGTGCCCATAGTGTTACTAGTATTATTAGCTTTCTGTGTCCATAGAATACCATTAAGCCAATGCAAAAAGACTGCCAAAAGGGCAGCCGGATGGAAATTAATGATAAACCTGGATACCCAGGTGCATTAGTATAAACAAACAGATGATTTCTCCGGTACACACACAATGAAGAGTCCTATTGCACTTCCTGGGCCAAAATTCAAATATACTCAAGAGCCCCACAATTACATAGAGTACTGGGTAAACTGTGATGCTGATGGGGAATGTTGTTACATGACCTGCAATCCAGAAGACATGTGAGACATGGAGGTAGCTTGAGTGGGTTGAGCAGAATATGGATACCCAAAGTGCTCTGCCTTGCGGTGAGCAGAATAATGAGTGTGGTTGAGGACTCGACCAGAGGGGGGAGTGTTGGGAGTCAGATAAATATGACACCCATAGCTTCTGGCCATCCCCTGCACCAATACTGCAATGGTGAGAGGCAAAAAAACCCTGAGACAGTCGTTCCTCCCTTATCCACCACTAGTACATCAGGATTTGGAGACAATGTGAAGCAGATTTTAATAAAAAAGCCCATAAATGTACTAATATGCATAACAGATAATGATACAATGCCTCAACTAGCTGCCAGGCACCCAGATCACCATAGAACAGACCAGCTATGTGCTAGGCATGCAGGCACATTGCAATAAAATAGCCCAGCTATGTGCTAGGTTTGCAGACAGATCACAATAAAACAGCCCAGCAATGTGCTCGGAATGCACAGGGTAATGATACAATGGTTCAGTTGTCTGCTAGGTAGTTGAACAGTTATAATATAATGCCTCACTGTTGCGATAGGAGAGTTGTGAGTTATGATACAACAGGCAATGCATGTGCTAGGTGGGGAGATGGTCGTGAAAATGTATCCTTTCTGTTAGCTTATCTTTGTAGACATTTATGATCAGACAGCTCAGCTGTGTGCTGACAATTTGTAACGGAATGAATGGGTAGATATGTGTTGTAGATGCTGGATGATCTTCTGAGGAGGAGGGTTTGAATGCATATAACACTGAGATGGGTATTGGTGTGTGTGTGTTTGTGGTGTGAACAAATTTATGTTAATGTTTCCCATTAAGTGTTCTCATTCTGTTAATGAATTTATACCAAATAATTTGTATGTACCATTCATATTACTGATTTTATATGTTTTTACATGTTAGACCTCACCATGTATGTTATTTTTATTTGTTTTTCTTGACATAAAACTTTTACTTTGCACTTTCCAGAATGTTTATGTCTCATTTGTGAAGGAATGACTTTGACTTCTAACCGCATGTAATATGTACAAATGACACTAGCTATTTAGGGTTTGGACCAGATAAATAATTCTAATTCATTTATACCTTATATAGGCCAACCTTTTGATGCACCAGGACCTTGTTTTGTTGTAACATATATGTGTTTGTGGTGTGAGGCATAATGTCGGTATCTAAATATTGTGCTAGGGATTCAAGTGGTAGTAAAGGATCAAGTTTGGTGCTCAGAATGCCTGGAGGAGGTGGCACGAAGACATTATAAAGAAGAAAAGAAAATTGTCATCCCTTACCTGAATTTTAAGTCACCATCCAGGAGTCACAGGAGGGCTGTGGTGCCAGGCAAACAGGTAATCAGGAGGCATCTGTAGCCTTTGCCCTTTGTAACTGCCCGTGTAAGGCTGCCTTGTTGAGCTTAATTTGCTGTTCCAGGTCACATTACCTGCAGAAGTGCCAATCGGCATATGGGAGGATCGAAGGGAAGGTAGAGGGAGGTGCAGGAGGGCGGATGAGGAGGGCAGGCATAGGGGAGGAAGAAAAACAAGGTGTGTCACTCTTATTTGGCAGAAACATTCTCTGTTTAAAAATAAAAGGTGTTCTCACTGGACACAGCCTCTTGGAAAGTTAAGAGCCAGGCAGCAATTGATTACTTCTCAAGACTATGGAGTGATGCATGCCAGTACAGGTTGAATCAAAATATGTGGCCGAAGGACAATATTGGAATAGGTTAGTGTCAGATTCCTGCTTAAGCATGCCATTTCTTAATATAGCTGTCCCTTTTAGGCATGGCCATAACTATCAGGGCAATGAGAAGCAAGTTTTCAAGGACTAGTATGAGTGTTAGTTTATCAGGATTGTGAATTCTGGAGACCCATCTGAGGATGATTGCAAAAGCTGATGTGGTTGACACACGTGTGTGGTGTTTTGTGTGCAGTTTGGGTTTTGTGAGGGTCTTGATTATGGTTGATTACCTACAGACCGATTCCAAAGTATCGGCACACATTAATCCATTTTTTGCACATTTAAGTATCAGCAGTGGAAGCATATCCGATTAGTGGTGGTGACCTACATCTTTGGTAATGTGATATTATACTGTTCCCATAAATAAATGTGGATATTTGTATGCACTCTCCCTAATTTGTCAGAATTGAAAATAAATGATACTTTGTCCTGTGCCCTTCTGAATCTCTCAGAAAGGCTCACTTCTCCAGAGGAACCACAATAGTGTTTGGCATGTGCGAATTTGTATACATCGTTCACTCATACTTTTCACAGTATACTTACTGAAATCTTCCGAATTTGCCATTGAGGAAAGATGAAGTGTTGGGGTTACAACATGATGCAGCAGCTACCAGTCATAAGTAACACACTTTGTATTTCGTTCAGTTATCTCTTTGGTGGCCCAAGTTGGCAGATGATGTTCACAGATGTGTAGTGTCTGTGTGCCTTCAGAATCATTTCACAAATCAGCGGGCAGTGGTAAGTGGGTTTTTGGACCTTTGTTCATGGTGCTGGAGAACTAGCAAGCCATTTTGTCTCTACATTGATTGTTGAATTGCATCTGTCTAAAATATAGTTAAAGAGGATTTTAGTATCCAAGATGATTCATTTACTCCTTATAAGGATTGTCATCTACTGTTGAGTTAGCATATTTTGTTTTTGTAGAGATATTTCGTCTTCATGGTATGTCTTTTAAGATTATTTCTAACTTAGTTTCATAGTCGGGGCATCATTTAGGAGAAGCAATTAGTCAAAGTTGCTACCCCTTGCCGGCCCTTGTCCCATTGTGACCTGGACTGCTAACCCTACTTACAGTCAATCAGAATGTAGAAGGTGGATGTGGTCATGGTTCTGCTTGCACACGCTAAGGAAAACAGGAGTACAAAAACCTGACCTAGTGCAACATTTGTGAAATAAGGGAAGGGCACTTGTATGCTTGAAGCATCAGGCAAATAAAGTTTAAATACTACCTATGCAGTGCCTCCTCTTTAGTCATTTGTGCCTATATATCTCCTCAGATGGGGCCTCCTTCTGGAACAGCCTCCCTGCCTCTCTCAAACTTGAGCAGTACCACCTCCGGTTCTGGAAGCAACTCAAGACCTTCCTTTTCGCTTCCGCTTTCTCTCTTCCTCTCCCGTGCTGATGCACCTGATTGCTCTGTGCACTGGACACCTGGTCACCCTCTGAACTAAGGCCTAGGTTCCTGCATGTCCAATTGCCCTTGCACTGCCTCCGGGCTCCCCAGCACTTAAGGGTCTGTATCTGCAACGCTACAGTCCCTTCTCTCTGCACTCATGAGCCAACCGCTAGCTGCACTTGTGAGTTACCTGCACTTCCCCCTTTCCCTCCTCCTTGGCACTTCTTCCCTTCCTTCTTCCCCCACTTGCGTGATCTTCATGACAGGAGGCTTAGTAAGATGGTTATGTTGTCCTCCCTTTGTTTCACCCTCCTTGTCCTGTCGCGCCTACAAACACTTGTATACAGGCATGTTATAAATGCCACATCATATCATAGTTACCTGTGAAGCTTGCACGATCATCCTGATGTGCTGAGGTGAATACTAACTAGACCTACTCAGATGTTCTTTCATCAAAGAGTTATCCTGATTCCTCTCTGCCATGGGGCATGTACTTTGCTTCCTCAACATAAGCCCGGCCCACTGGCTTTCGACCCGGGGCCAAAATATATTCCCCCATGAGTGGGCCACCCTTATTGCACACAATCGGTGGGATGAATATAGTTCCAAACATATTAAATGAAATATACCTAAGTCAGCACCCGCCTCTGCAGCTGTCCAGGTGAGTACAGCTCCCTGCACGCCCGCTCACATGTCTTTGTGCACAGTAACTATCTTTCTTTAACAATTTTTTACTTCACTTAACACACATTCAAAAGGCCAAAAGGCCTGCCACATTGGCCTCACCACTCCACGATCGAATCAACCTGCCCAGCTCAAACGATGTGAGCCATTGGCTGACCCCTATAGTGCTCATGTACCGTTGCACATGCACTGTGCTAGAGGGCAAGGTTTGCAAATCCAGAATGTGGTTTGGGAGAGATGGCAAGGGATTGGAGAAGCCTAGCAGGCCAGGGACATGCAATGAAATCGCATGACTCCATGTCTCACAATCTAATTCCGTCACAGGATAGTCTTCTTTCCACGCAGCTCAGTCATTTACTGCAGATGATTATGCGTCCAATCGACACCAAAAGTCAGTTGAAGTAAGTAACATAAATGCAAATTAGGCAAGCAGCAGTAGAAGCTTAGTGGCCGCAGTTATCGGACAGGAGGGGACAATTACAGAGTCAGTCACAGTCAGACTGGAGCTGACTGTGCCCCTATTCTTCTCCTTGGCCACCCTCTGGCTCTAATTTGATGACTGGGAGCCCAACTACATATATCTGATTTCTCATCGTTGCCCACTCTCTGTTCATCTTTCCTTCCTTTACTCCAACTTCTCTCCCACAACTCTTCTTATTCTAATGTCTTCCTTTCTCTTTGCTCCAGTCCTGTACCGTCTCACCATCTCACTGCCTCATTTCCTGTTCTCGATTCCTGTGCCCAATATTTTGTTTACCAATCCTTTGTCCTTCTTTCTCACCTCTTGCACCCTCCCTCTCTGCTGTCCTGGTGGAGTCTTGGCCCTCACTTGACCACCCACAGCCTTTGATCTTGCTCTCCATACACCTCGTCCTCACACTCTCAGGTAACAGTGAAACCGCCAGGTTAGGGCTCAGGCCTAGGCCCATCAGACCCTTTCTAATGTTTCACTCATGCCCATGTGTGTCTCCTGGTTAAGACCTTGATACCTGGGGGCCTGGCTAGTGTCCATGGATTTCTCATGCCCCTCTCTCCTTAAGCCCTCCCTCCATCTCTCTCGCAGTTGCCTGCTACCATGTACTTCCCTTATTGCAACATATCTCCAACATATCTTGTGTTTCTACTTTTGTCTTCCCTTCCTATCCTATACTGTCTCACCATCTCACTCTATTCCTGTTCCTCTTCCCGAGTGCCCGATCTTCATATTGTTTGCCCGAGCTTCATATTGTTTTAACAATCCCCCACCCCTTTTCTCACCCTCTCTCTCCCTGAGGTCCAGTGGAATCCATGTCCTTGTGAACCCTCTGAACCTTTGATCGTATTCCTCTCCATACACCACGCATTCCGCCCCCCTAAACTCTCCTAACTCCTCGTTTTGCTTCACTTCCATCCCTCCCTTCGCTCCAGCAACTTGTTCCACCACAGCAACATCTATCTCCCCTCTTTTTTTTAAACTCTCCTTTTTTTACTCTCTCTTCCTCTCGTTTCACCCTAACTTATGTTGATTATCTCTCTCGCTTCCTCTTTCCCCCAACTCCCCAACTTCCCAGATTCCAACACGCAATAGGCACTGCCCCAGAGCTCTAAACCTATGCCAAAGTCGTGATGGGGTTCTCTCGTGACATGGAAACGTTGGTCCAGGTTGGGATATTGTTTGGCTTTAATTTGATTTGGGAAATCATACATGTTTTGTAAAGTAACTACAGGACACTTTCAATAGTACCCACACATAAAACATGCAACTGAAGAAAATATTAATAATAAAACAAAAGTGTGATTTTTAAGCCATAATGAATGGAAGACTACAATTACCAGCATGCAATTAGACTTGAGGCAAAAACATGGCGCGTGGGTTTTAAATGTCGTTTTTAGACTTAGACTCACAACAAAATGTAACCTGGTTGTTTTTCTTTCTTTTTGACAAAGGCAGCCTGCTTCGTATATAATGTGAGCACAATCATGTGACAATGGGCAACATAATACACTCTTTTTAATGTCAAATAAGCATACATAATAATGGAAGTGATAGATATGGGTACCTAAATAGTGTGTTGTGTGTGACCTACAGTAAAAATATGACTTTTGTGGTTTTGATCACTTACCAGTTAAACGTTAAAACCTATGGTCTGTTATGATTCAACATCAAATGCAATATGACCAGAAATGAGACAGAAGGCAAATGAGAGGCGGAGCCCAGCAAAGAAGGGTCCAACCTTTCACTAATCAATGCTCGAACTGGCACCAGAGCAGAGGCTCCACCCACACAACACGTGGGTTGCAGTCCCTGTGCATAACGCTGGAAATAGGACATTACATTTCATAACACTAGAAATGGGACATTACATCTCCCCCTTCCTTAACACAAAACCTGGAGCCCATTAGTTAATTTTTTCTATCCACCTTGAGGGTTTGCACACCACTCTTCATGAGGGGCTGCGAGCGGGTGGAACGCCACTTACAGTGCAGTCATTGGTGCTGTCATCAGCGTCTCTCTCTTCTTCTCTATACTCCAGAGTCTAGATCAGAGGAATCCTCTCCTTGAGTGAGGTTTGTGCTCTCCTGGGTTAGGTCACCTTTGAAACTTCAGAAGAATGATGAGTTCTGTGTGCTAGTGCTTTGAGGGCTTGCAGCCATTATAATAGACCCTGGTATATGAGTCACAGTCATTGGTTGAGGCTTGAATGCAGAGACATCTTTGGCATCTTGCGATTGTCTTACCACAACCTGGTCCCCTATCTGGATATCACTGGGTTTCGTCCTTCTTCTTAGATCGGCATATTCTTTCATCTTTGTTTTGCTTTTGCTCTCCTTGTCCTTTATTCTTGCCATGTCAACATAAGTGGCGGGCAGAGTGGCATTTGGTGTATGTGGCAGTGTGGTTCTTACCACACGTCCAAACATTAAGGCCGAGGGACATGTTCCTGTCGAACTGTGTGGTATGTTTCTGTAGTCTCTTAATAGAGTGCATATGGCCTGCATGAAAGTTCCAATAGTAATTGAGCAACCTTGGAGGGTGAGTTTGAGGTTCCCCATGAATCTCTCCGCTGTTCCATTGGCCTGTGGCCACAGCGGTGTGATCTTGCAGTGTTGAAAGCCAAGATGTTCCACAAACATGGCAAAGTCATGTCTGCTGAACAGTGGACCGTTGTCTGATTTTACTATGGATGGAATTACCTGGTCCACAAATGTCTTGTCTAGGGCTGGCATTACAGCTTGGGCACTGGTGGAGTGGATGAGATGCACCTTCTGGAATCTGGATATCTCATTGATGATTAACCACACGTACTTGCTGTTGGCCAGCAGGCTGAACATGTCAACAGCCACTTTGTCCCACACTTGCGCTGGCATTGATGACATCATTAGAGGCTGTGGGAACGTGTGTGGGGCGACTGCCTTGCAAGCAATGCACTTGCCTAGTAGCTGTTCTACTTTCTCGTCCATCTGGGGGAACCACACCTTCGTTCTAAGTTGCTGTTGTGTTGACAAATTTCCCCTGTGTCCCGAGTGTGCTAGTGCGAGCACTTGTTCTTGCAGACCTGCAGCAATGACGATTCTATTTTCTTTCTGCAAGAGCCCTTCCGAGGGCATGGATAGTGTGTGTTTGATTAATTGGAAGGTGTGGAAGTGTCTCTCTTCCGTTGGGGTCATGAGTTGTCCAGGATTGACTTTGACGTGCCACTGACCTGACCTCTGGCAGTCTTGTATTCTGAGGAGTAGGTGGTCTTTCTTCAGAGCTTCTGCCATTTGGGCACTCGTAATCGATTTGGGAGTGCATTCGATATTAAGTAATGTATGTATTGGTTTGCTTTAGTGGACTGGCGCTCATCGCAAGCTAGAAGCGGATATCTGGATAAGAAATCTGCCAGGTTGTTGTTTGGTGAATGATTTTGAAGGAGTATTCTTGCAGCCTGAGTCCCCACCTTGGGATGCCCAGTGGCATTTTAGCTGTTGGTTTGCCATAGATTGTGCTGAGGGCCTTTTGGTCAGTGATGATGGTAAATGGGCGTCCAAATAGAAACAGGTGATAGTGTTCACACACCCACACAAACGCTAAGCTTTCCTTCTCCGGTTATGAGTATGCACGTTCTGTTGCTGAGAGGCTGAGACTTGCATATGCTACGATGTGCATTGGGGTGTTGGGCGAGGCTCCTGGTCATGACTGTGCTAATATTGCTCCTAATCCGACGGGGCTGGCATCAACCGTCAGTTCTGTGCCGAGGTCTTGGTCGTAGTATACCATGCAGGATGCTGACGCGATGCATTTCTTGATTTCCTGGAAGGCTTCTTCGCATTCATGGGACCAGTCGAATTCTTGATTCTTCCCAGTGAGTAGACAAAGGGGTGTGCTCACTGATGCAAAGTCTTGAATGTATCACGTAAAATAACTCACCAAGCCCAGAAATTATCGTACTGCGGACACTGAGGTGGGTTTGGGAGCCTCTACCAGTGCTTGCACTTTTTCGGGGTCAGATTGTAAGCTGTTGCTTGAAAATATGTGCCTGAAGAATTTTAGAGTCGACTTTCTGAGTTCGCATTTGTCAGGGATGAGCGTGAGGTGAGCATCCTCAAGGGCAATACATACTCTCCTTAGAATGTCGTTGTGTATTTCTTGCGAGGTGCCAAAGATTAAGATGTCATCACTACAGTTCAAACAATTTGGGATATGCTAGAAGACCTGATGAATTTCATTTTGGAATATTTCAGTTGCTGATGATACACCAAAGCTAAGCCTTTTGTTGCTGAAGAGTCCCAGGTGTGTGGAGAATGTGGTGATGTATCTGGAGGACGGATGTAGCTCAAGCTGGTGATAGCCCTTATTTAAGTCTAACTTTGAGAATACTTTGACACCACGAAGTAAGTGCATCATATCCGTCATCCTGGGTGTGAGATGAGGTTCCCTTTCTATTGCCACGTTAGGGGCCCTCATGTCCACGCAAATGCATATGATGGCATTATTCTCCTTCTTAGGCACGGGCACGATGGGAGACACCCACGGGGTCCTTATGCAGGCTCAATTATGTCTTGTTCTACAGGAACTGGATTTCATTTTCTACACATTGAGGGGGATGCCCTGTAATGTTGAAAGATCAGTGGTATCTTTCAATTTATGTGTAGTTTGATGTGTTTATCCTTTAGTTTCCCCAGTCCTTTAAACAGTCCTTTAAACAGAGACAGAAACATTTTCTGTATCATGTCCTTCGGGTCATGGTCTGATACATGATGCGGATGAGCCCCATCTGAATGGCTGACCGGAAGCTCAGTATGCTTCCTTCGCGTACTTCTCCTTTTATGACGTAGATTTGAACTTTGAGACATTTGTCCTTGCATTGACACATGGCAGTGAACATGCCTCGGCCGTTGAGGGGTTTGCTCGACCCATATGGGAAGATTTGAGTGTCAGCTTCACTAAGTTCTTTCTTGCTTGCTGTGTCCTCACTGATTATGTTTGCTGTGGCTCCGGTGTCGATCAGAAATTCACTGATATGTCCATTTAGCTGTAGTGATAATGTTGGGCTATATTCTCTGACAATGCTGTTCCCTATGGCATGAACGTAACTTCTATTTCTATCTCCGCTGGATGAGGAGTGCAAGTCTTGTCAGTGTTGTGGAGATTCACCCAGGTATCTCACGTTTTGTCTCAGCGTCCATCGTTGTGAGTCCTGCCTGCTCCTGTAGTGACTGGAGTGATCTCTGTTCACTTCGGGCCATCTGTCGCTGCGTAATGAGTCACGTGGGACACTGTAGGAGCTGTGCCTCCTGTTGGTGGGGATTGCCACGAGTTGTGTTGTGCACTTTCCCACCTTGAGCAATGATCATCTTGTCTCCGGGAGTCTCTGCTAGTTTCCATAGGTTGGTAGAATTTGATGTTCCTGCATACTGACTGGAAATGATTCTCACCTCCTCATTTGTCGCAGTGATGTCCTATGGCTGGGAATGGGCCGACATGTGGGAACTTGTACCTGCATCTGTAGCACTTTTTCTGTTCTGCTGAATTTTCTGGTGTGCGAATGGGTCACACTGTGGAGGAAGATGCACACTGGGTGATTTTAATGTTGCTAACTTTTTCTGTTTGTAGTGATAAGGCAGAGTCTGCTCTCGCTAACTGGAGGATTTCTTCCAGGGTTCTGCTCTTTTGAAGTAATTTTTAGCGGAATTCGGGAGACTCACAGCCTGCAATTGCCTGTGACTTGAGTGCTTCTTCTGCAGAGTATTGGTCAAAATCACAATATTTGGCACATTTTCTTAGCCTCATTACAAAAGTGTTCATATTTTCTCCTTTATCTTGGGTGGTCGTGTGAAAAATATGTCTCTCATAATCTACGTTCCTCAATGGCTCAAAAAGTATTTATTCGGTGAGTCAATTACTCCTTGAATTGTGTCGGTGTTGTTCTCTGGCATTTTGAATACAATGTCTCTTACCACCAGACCAAGCAAATGCATTAGTACTCCTCTTAAGCGTCATTCTTCTCAGACCCCTGTAGTGTCAATATATATGTGCAGTACTTTGAGCCACCTAGCCCATCTAGGTGCCAGGCTATGGGTGTCCGAGATGTCGAAATTTTTCAAGGCTTGCAGTTGTAGGGAGTCTGTGCCACCCTCTTCCCTAACTGCAGGAGTGCGGGGGTTAGAGCTGGACTGCGGGCTTTATTTCCAGACATGTTGATGAGTCCCAAAGATAAATCAAAAGCTCACCTTGTGCTTTGAAGGTAGATGTGAGACTGGGTGTTCTTGTTTTAGGCCTGTGGAGTGCGTAGACCTCCTTGCTACAGTGTAGCCTAGCTGCAGCTTTTTGTGTGGTAGATGATTGTCTTGTGCAATCTGGCAAGATTATCTGGGGTGTTCCAGTGGATATTTGTGCCTCTCACGAACAGGGGTGGGTGTCTGGGGCAGTGAAAATGGTATTCCTTCACTGTCACCCTGTGGCAGTACACGCGTACGTTTGTGCTCGAAATATTCATATATCTCATGTAATATGCGCCACACGCGTGTGTTTAGAGTGCAGATTGATTTACTCCATGGAGGCGTGTTTTAGCCTGCTGTGACGCGGCTGTTTCACCTTCCGCCGACTGCTCCACGCGTTACTGCTCCGATGAGAGAATCATACCGCGAATATGGCTGGACCGTGCAGCGGTCTCGTGATACGAACTGTAGCGGTCGGGCGACGCTGCTCGGTGAAGAAAGTCTGTTGCTTTGCAGCGTGTCACCCACCGAAAGCATGTGGAGTGCTGTGCTCTGTGCTGACCTAGAATGCGCCAGCACTCTACTTCTCTGCTCGGAGGTCGAGGCACCTGGTGTCTGTACTGTGGTGCAATCATTAGCAAGACACGCCGGATCAGAATGAATTCCTCGTTGCCATTGTTATGATTTGACATCAAATGCAATATGACCAGTAATGAGACAGAAGGCAAATGAGACACAGAGCCCAGCAAAGTAGCGTCCAACCTTTTACTAATCAATGCTCGAACTCAGGGACGTCATTTGGGGGTCGCCAGAGGTCGCAAGAGCGACTGCTGGCGATTGGCCAGCGACCCCTGTCAATCTCTTGCGACCTCTGGCCATTGACCAATCAGAGGAGGAGGGGGCGTGGCCACAGCGTGCTGCGACGCTTGTGTTGGCCTCCATTTTTATTATTTCACGACGCGTGTGGTGCTTTCTCGTCTTGCTGCTGCCAGCTGAGGCTGAGTGTTGTGTCCAGCTGCATCCTCCACCCACGTCGATCCACCCCCGCTGAAGGAGGAGGCCAGGCCAGTGACTGTGACTGACTGACGAGGTGAGTGACTGAGTCGAGACTCGAGTCGAGCGTGAGCCGAGGTCGCCGCCTCAGGCAGGCAGGCCTCAGGCCGCAGCTCACCAAATTCATTTTACTGACGACGTGCAAATATGTGCCAGCGGCGGCCTGCAAGCTGCCGCCGGCATATATTTGCAATGTAGTAAAATGAATTCGGGTGCCGACGGCAGGCCTCAGGCCGCAGCACCAAATTCATTTTACTGACGACGTGCAAATATGTGCCGGCGGCGGCCTGCAAGCTGCCGCCGGCATATATTTGCAATGTAGTAAAATGAATTCGGGTGCCGACGGCAGCCTGCCGTCGGCACCCGAATTCATTTTACTACATTGCAAATATATGCCGGCGGCAGCTTGCAGGCCGCCGCCGGCACATATTTGCACGTCGTCAGTAAAATGAATTTGGTGCTGCGGCCTGAGGCCTGCCGTCGGCACCCGAATTCATTTTACTACATTGCAAATATATGCCGGCGGCAGCTTGCAGGCCGCCGCCGGCACATATTTGCACGTCACTAAATGAATCACTTTGTTACTGTTGTAACTGCCCAATCTTTTCAGCCACCCAACCGATAAGGTCGAGTTTGTCATAAAAATGATTTTTGAGGCAGTCATATCTCTGCCTCCCTGCTTTATGCACTTTGCATTGACCCGTCAAAGGAATGTTTAATAACAAGCAGAAACTGGGATGCGCGCCCAATCTGTCCCCACGAGATGGGCTGTGTTTCGTCCATCTCAACACAAAAGCAGGCTGCGCGCCAAAACCAACAGGGAGTTAAATGCATACAAGAGTCTCCAGGCGAGAAGCGGCATGCCCCAGGCCTCACCTTTGTAGGGTGGCTAATGTATTTGCTGAAGCCACTCCCTCCGTGTGCTCTGGTGCAGACAAATATGCCGGCTGCGTGACTGGCTACTATAGGGCTTCTGGCTAAGACCAGAATGTTCCGTGTTTTTTTCTTGTAAGCGAATTCCTTCAATTGATTGTTATCGGGTACATGTGAGGGTATGTTGCTGACTGTGATGTCACACCTTGCGCACCCCGCAGTCCCCCAGGCAACATTCCCCTTCTGAAAGGGTTAGCAAATAAGCAGTTGTTTATTTATTTATGTATTTAGGCATTTGTATGAGTCGACCAAGCCAGTAGGCATCTAGGCGCTAGTTACAATCAGACAAAAGGACAAAAAAGGACAACATAAAAAAAGCCGATGTACAGAAACTTAGTTAAAGAGGCAGGTTGTGAGGTTTTTTATTTAAATCTGTTGTATGATGGTTCGTCTCGCAGGTGGGCAGGGAGCGCGTTTCAGAGTGTGGAGGCATGGACTGTGAAGCCGGAGCCCCGCTCTCTTGCGGTTGAATGGGTGTAAGGGGTGAGGAGGCAATGTTTGATAGTAGGGGCCTTTCTGGGGAGTGTCTTGAGAGTTTTTTTGCAAGTTAGGAGGGGGACAGTAGTATGTAAGAAGTCATATATACTGCGTCTCCTAGTTCCCTAGTGGTGACCCGGCACACACCTGCCTGAGTGAAGCACTGATCACTGGTGCCGCCTTTTCATTTTCAGTAGGTGGTCCGGGGATACAATCCCCCACCCTAAGTATGAGCAAGCAACCGAACCTCTAACGTGCAAACGGCGCATTTTAGAACACATTTTAGAGAATGCATTCGAACAAAAACGTGAAGGCCTGAAATGTATGGTGGGTGGTGGGTTGGAGTTAGGCCTATAGGAAAGGAGTGGTGGTGCGGGGTTTACTCTCCCCCTCATTTGGCAGTAAAAACATCAGTAAAAAAAAAGCAGTAAATAAGAATTCGACACGTTTAAATTTGAAGATATCACATCGAAGCATCTCAGTAAGTGTCACCTAACCTGTTGTACTACCTTGCCTCGGGACTGTCACTCTACTGCGATGAATTCAAGATTGCAGGTGGAGCCCTGATACTGCCCAGAGGCCCTGGAGTAGCTACGGCAGCAACAGTGCAGTTCATGTACAGGGCTTAGAAGCAGTGGTCAAAGTGTTATGTTATGTGATTCATTTTACTGACGTGCAAATATGTGCCGGCGGCGGCCTGCAGAGCTAGTTCCTAGGACAATGGTGCATAACATGCATCCCTCTGAGTTACAGAAGGTTAATGATGAATCGTTGCCGGGCCTGAAGTCATTCTCTAGGTCTGTCAGGTGCAAAGCCTCTGTGGTCCAGTTTGTCTCTGCATGATGCGTGCACCCCAGAACTCTAAAACTCTATTAAAAATTAATATGGTCTGGTGTTGCACAAATGAATCTTTCTGATATTTTGTTATTATTTTCAGACCTGCATCTTCGTGTGGAAGTTCCTTCCTTTCTGTGTTCTCAACGCCAGCAAACAGTACCACCATTGAGCAGCTGACATCCAGCCTTATCTGTGACCGCTGTGAGAGGTAAATGAACGTGAAGCAACATATTGAAAATGTACAGCATATGTTAATGATCTGATCTGTTATTCCATATCTATTTATGCATTGCAGCCTTGTCCTAGTTGTTTCAACACAAAAGATGGCTGTTTCTCTTCCATTTAATCAGAGAACAGCACACAATTAACTTCAAACTGTATGACACTGAACACATGCTTCACTTCAGTTTTTTGGGACCCACAGGTTTCCTTTTTTCTTAGAGGCAGAGTTTGAACAGGTTGCAACTGTTAATCTCTCAAATGTAAAGTATTACCCTGACAGATAGGACTGACCTAAAAGTAAGCTACGAAAATAAATGCTTGAAATCACTGCTTAGGTATGTACTCAGTGCTCCAGATAAGATTTTGAAGTGGGACTATTGTATTCCCTATTTTGTAAACTTGGAAGTAAAATGATTTTTAGGGAGTAAAAATGTAAATCTAGTTCCCCACGGCAGTATTTTGTAAGCAAGTAAAAATGCTTTAACTGAAAAACTGAAAGGTTTTTCTAATAATTATGTTGCACCTAGTTACTCATACACATTAAAAGATCATGTGCATGTCTACCGATCGAGCAGTAATAATAGTACTTTCTTCCTTTGGAACTACGTGCGCTACCTCTCCAAACATCCATGGAACTGTGTGCGTGAAAGAAGGGCTCAGGGTCCACAGTGTTTGTTTCCTATTTTTTGTTGCGAGTATTTGTAATCTGTTTTTCTTTTTGGGGCGTACTCGCTTATTTTCAGGGAGTACAGTGATAAACTTGTAAGCCAAAGCAATACATTTCAGATTTGTCTCCTCTTTGGTATTCAGCGGAAGTGGTCCTCCAAAGAAGAGTGAAGCACAAAAGAAGTCAGGAGGACACTGAGGAATCCATCATTTGCTTGAACAATCGCTTCTGATTTAGCAGTACTAAAAGAACGAACATGTCTACACCTACAGGAAAACCCAAGGATCCAAAACAGAGGTCAATCGTTGATATGTTTTCTCCAAAAGCAAGAGGAGCTGGCCCTACTCCAGGCTCTGATTCAAGCAAGCGCAAGAGGTCTGATGATAACTCAAGTGGCAGTTCAAACACAGCTGCACATGTTGTCCAACCATCGGCCAGCACATCAACTCTTGCTGGCAGCGAAGCTGCTTCTTCAGGTGCAGACAGTGCATCTACATGTGCTGACATTGGTTCACTATCTCCACATGCTGACTCTTTGTCTACCGCTCCACCTTCCTTGGCTGACATAGCATCTCCTTCATTTGTAGTGGCCACTGAAGGCTCTTGTTCACATGCAGACATTGCTGTGACGGTTTCACGTGATGCTGATGACCCAAGCAACACTTCAACGTTCCTGGATAGCGCAGAGTGCTCTTTCAACCCTGATGTTGAGGATTGTTCTTCCCGTATTGGCATGTTTGATGATCCTCCCACTGGTGCTTGCTCTCCCGACATTTCACTCCTCGGGGAGAGCACAAGCAGCTCTTGGTTGCAGAGCGATAACAGTATGCAGATGTGTCTAGCTGAGCAGGGCATTCCAAGAAGATCTCCAGCTCCCAATTTAGATGACAGTGTGGTGACTGATCTGTCCCCAAATCCATGCAGTGACCCTGTACAGCCAAAACTTCCTACATACCCTGTAACTGGTTCCCGTAAGTTTAACGGAGACTACAAAACATATCCTTGGGTGGAGTATTCCGTTCTGAAAGATAAAGTATACTGCTTTGCATGCAGACATTTTGGTTCTAATTCTGGAGGAGGGGGGCGTGCACGTGGCAATGTTCCATTTGTTGATATTGGCTTCGCTAAATGGGAAAAGACACGTCGTTCTTTAAAGATGCACTCAGATTCTGATAAGCATAAGTCTTCAGTTGTAGCTTGGGCAGACTTTAAGTGTGTACAACAGACTACAGGCCCTCACCACTCAATTGTGTCAATGCTAGAAAAGGTTGGGGACCAAGAGATTGAAGAGAATCGTCAACATGTGCTGCAGTTACTAAAGGTTGTATGTGTTTTGGGTCGTCAAGGACTTGCTTTCCGAGCCACAGATGAATCGCAAGACTCCCACAATAAGGGAAACTTCATAGCAATATTGCGTTTGCTGTCTGATAATAATGAACTTCTTAAAGTAAAAATGGCTAGACGATATGGGCACTACACATCTCCAGAGTATCAAAATGACATGATCTCAGTTGTGGCAAATCTTATACGTCAGAATATCGTTAGGAAAGTGACAAAGCACTTTGCAGTGTTGGTTGATGAAACCAAAGACATTTCGCATAAAGAACAGATGAGCTTTGTGATCCGGTTTGTAGATCAAGATGGGAACATTCAGGAAAAAGCCATGGGATGTTACCACATGGAGAAGTTGGATGCCTCCAGTTTAGCTGCAGCCATTGACAAATCTGTACGCAATGCTGGCCTTGACTGGAAGAACTGTGTGGCACAATGCTATGATGGGGCATCAGTTATGAGTGGCTGTTTCAATGGAGTGCAAGCGAAAATAAAAGAAATTGCTCCACAGGCAGTTTACATTCACTGTCATGCGCATCGTCTAAACCTTGCGTTAGTGCAAACTATCACTAACATACAAACAGTGAAGGATTTTTTCTCAACTTTGCAGGCTGTGTATGTGTTCCTTTCACAAAGTTCTCCTCGGCACGAACTCTTTGTAAAAGCTCAAACAGAAAGCGGTCTGGAAGTACAAGAATTAGAAAGACTTTGTGGCACTAGATGGTTTTATTGGTACGCGTGTGTTAAAAAAATACAGGCTCGATTTGAAACCATTATAGTTGTTCTCAGTGTAATAGAATCATCGCAACAACGTGACAAGCAGGCTTGTTCAGAAGCCAGAGGACTTCTCCGAAATATGCAGTGCTTTGAGTTTTTGCTAACTTTGTTAAGTATGGAAGCAATTCTGAAAAAGATTCGTGTGTTATCTGATGAACTTCAGAGAAAGCATCTTGATTTGCCAGATGCGAGTCACCTAATTCAAGTGACAAGAACTGCCCTCGTCAACCTTAGACAAGAATGCCATTGGGTGAAAATCGTCAATGATGCAACGGAATTGGCAGAAAAATGTGGTATTGAAACAGTTGAAGACCACGACCGCAGAGCTTTACCAGTAAGGCACCACCAACTGAGCAGCAAACTCAAAGAATACCTTGTTGGTACTACTGTAGGGAAGAGGCCTGGACATTATGAGCACTCTGAGGATCGAATGCCACAGACTGAACGGATAAAGCAAGAGGTGTTTTTCTGCACCTTGGATAGGTTTGTAAGAGAGTTGGATGCTCGTTTTATAGATAACATGGGGCTTATCAAGGCTGCCGGCATGTTCAATCCAAGGGCTAAAAATTTCTTGGAGGACTCATCTGCAGATCTTCTTGCTCGGCACTACCTAGGGCCCCAAGTAGATTATGCTGCATTGCATTCAGGACTTGACACTGCAAGGGGCTATTTATCTGGCAAGACTTTAGCAGGTATTCACTCTGTCAGGTACTATCTCAATGAATCTCCAAGAGGCTTTTCTGATGTCCTAAATCTGTTGGATCTGGTTCTTGCATTGCCAATTACAACTGCAACAAATGAGAGGTTCTTCTCCTGTTTGAAAAGAGTTAAAAACTATTTGCGAAATAGATGTGGAGACAACAGACTTAGTGATTTGTTGGTAATGGCATGTGAACCTATGGAGGTTGAAGAGGTAAATTTGAGTGATGCCATTGACCGATTTGCTGACATGCGACACAGGAGGTATCCTCTGAAAAGATGAACCATTATATTCTTCGACACTGTTAGATTATAGCTCAATTTTCCAGTTAGGTCTTTCTTTTCAAGTCACGCAGACCTAATCAGCACCACATACAGTCTTCAAAACCATCTGCTACTCTCCTACACTACCAGCCTCTTCTCCTCATGAAGTCAGCCATGATACATCGCTCATGCACTACAACCAGTTTGTCTCATCTTCAAAACACTGCATGGTATGCTGTTGAGTTTAGTCAACATCCTATTTTTTACCAGTGAGCTAAGCAACAATGGACCATTACGTCAGAAACATCATGTGTGTCTTTAAAATGGCATCATCTGCCACACCGCCGGCATCCTACAGATTTTCAGTCTAAGCAACAGCAAGACATTCAATTAGCCTTTTCCTGTGAAGCCAGACAGGCACTACTAGTAGCACAGCCACAAGCATCTGTCAACCGCCAGTCTCTTAGAATCTGAGTAGCCTCCATCAGCATCTTCTTGACAGGTCAGCCAGAAGCTGCAGCACAGCTGGAGTCTTGTGTCATGAAAACATTTGCTATCCGATTCCCGCCTGGCTCTTCTTCATTTCCAGTCAAGGAAGCAATGATGAGCCATCTAAGCAGCAACTTCCATTAAGCCAGTCACCAGCTACCCCACAGCTACAGTTCTGTCTTCACAATGCCAGCACCGTATCCTTGATTTGTAGTCAACCAAGCAATGATGAGACACACCCAGTCAGTGCCCTCTGTTAAAACCAGCCCGGCACCATCGGCATCACAGCCAGTATTCTGTGACCTCAAAACAGCACCTGCCATACTTGCAGCCTCTTCTCTGCCAAACACCTGCAGCTCGACTACCAGAGTTCTGTGACCTCAAAACAGCACCTGCCATACTTGCAGCCTCTTCCCTGCCAAACACCTGCAGCTCCACTACCAGAGTTCTGTGTCTTCTTGATCTGTTGCCATTGAACACTCACAGACCTCTCCTCTGGTTTCCAGTAACCTAAGCAACAACCTGCCTTCGAGTCAGAATCTTCACCTCACATGCCATTGAAACAGCAGCACTGGCACGTCTGTCAAGCCACTGTTCTGCTCAATCTGGTAAGAAACTACATTTTAAGTCTTATGATCAGAGTGAAGGAAGAGCAACTGTTGGGCATTATCCAAAAATCTATATAATAGTACTAATTGTTGGAATGTGTACCATTGTGGTGCGGGGTGTGGAGGACAATGAACATGTAGGAACAGAAACCTAGGCATATAAAGAGTGTTGGTGAGTGTGGGAGTAATGCAAAATGCAGCCAGGATTTTTTCCCCCATAAAATCTGGGCACTGGACTGATGAGGCTTTTGGTACTGAAGTTTGTATCACTCAGTAATGCACTGTATGCCTTGAACACATTTTGAACTAATCTTTTGGCAGCCAAAATAACACAAGCAGAAGAGTCATTAAAAACTAAGGATGCCATACATGTTTTCTGGTGAAATATCCTCCCTCTCCCGTTTTATCCTGGTTTTCCCCTATCCCCATGCCCGCCTATAAATCCCTGTCCCCCCAGAATGTGATTTCGCTATGTAGTCCTGTTGAAATAACAGGGCAGATCCACATAAAGAGGGGATTGGGGTTCATACACTTCACGTGGCAACATGGACCTTGACACTGATACATATGATGATCCATTCTTGTATGAAATGTCACAATACACTGATATCGTAACCATTTTTTTCTTAATGCACTGAGCGATAATGCTTTATTAGGCCACTTCCTGTGATGTCATGGTGGGGGCGTGGTCTAATGACATCACTTCCTGTGGGGTGTGGTCAAATGACATCACTTCCTGTAGGGGTGTGGTCAAATGACATCACTTCCTGTGATGTCACTCTTGGGGGTGTGGCACTGTGATGTCACTTCCGCTACCCCTGGCATTTTGGTGAAATGACGTCCCTGCTCGAACTGGCGCCAGAGCAGAGGCTCCATCCACATCACACATGGATTGCAGTTGCAGTCCCTGTGCATATCGCTAGAAATAGGACATTACATTCCATAACAATAGACATGGGACATTACACGGTCTTGTCTAAAACAATGGTGTCCATAACGTACATATATTTAAATGCACTGCTAGTCTTATAACAAATATTGTTAGCATTTGCAGGCTCTATTGGGGCCTTATTTTTGTGCATCGGTTGTTGTGCCTATGGCTGCTAGGGAGAGACAAGATGTGTTTGCGGGCCAGGGCCTCATGGTGGACTGCCTGGATGATTGTTTGTTACAGCACGGTCTGGTCTACGAAAGGAAAAAGAGCCTCCCTCCAGAAAGGAGTGCAGTGCTTCTGGAAGCACTCATCCCTGTATGGTGGCATACATGTGACTGGCTGTCAGCTGTGCCTGCAGGACACCCATGAGGTCAGACTGCTTATGACCAAAGCCAGACATAGAAGTAGTTAAGTTATAGATTGATTAAAGTCACTGCACTAGGCAAGTTGGAGAAAAGGAGGTTCCAACAAGCGCCAGAGGGAGGGAAGTCTAGTATTTTCTGGCGGCAACTAGTAGACCAACCTGAAGTCTGGTTCTCAAAATGAAGCACAAGGATGATAATGACAATGTTTTCCTCATTACGAGTTTGCCGGTCCAGTGAAAAAGTGCGGGCAATTCTATTGCTTCCACTTTTTTGGTGGTAATGGGATTGCAGCAGTTTTTACTGCAACATCAAAGTGGAAATCCCTTTGCGGAATTAAAGCTTCTGGTAATTCTGGAAAAACACTGACGGGAATGCGGAATAACACTGTTCTACCACCACTTGCAATCCTGTGGTAAACGCACGGGGCCAGGTGACGGATAGCAGTAACAGATTTTGCAGTGATTTAGCAGATTTACCACTGCATGACAACCAAACTCAGTATAAGGCCCAGTGTCATTTTTCCCGAGTACAAAAGGAATGCTATCTCTGGCTTTTCCAAATGCTTACACAAAACATTATGGGTCTGATTCAGAGAACGTTTTCCTATGGGACTGCACCATTATAAAACCGCTTCTGTGAATCAGAACCTATATGTCACAAACACCATTAACCCTCAAATCTCCATAAGAAGCATATTCTGAATTGTCACAATTCACACATTTGGGCCACCTTTTTTGCGGGTGCACATTCCCATTTCATGTCCCAGTCCGACCCCGCTCGGACTTGCCGGGTAGGGGAATTAAAGGGACAATGGCTCTGAGTTATCAGAACCTTACACCCCCAAGCCCTCTTCCCCTTATCAGCGGTTTATAATTATTCCATCGGAAAAAAAGGAACGACATACCAAAGCATCTAAAAAAAAAACATCGTATGCCAAATGTTCGACAGTCTATCTTTAACGTAACCCTTAATCTACCCTAGCCCCAACCCTAACACTAATGAAACCCTTAATCTAACCCTAGCCCCAACCCTTAAGCTAGCCCCAACCCTAATCTAACCCTAGCCCAACCTCTAACCCCACTAATTTCGATGGATCCATCAAATTATATACAACTAAATGGCTATTCGGTGGAATGGAATTTCATTGTATATAATTTGATGGTTTGGTATTAGATGCTGAATCCGAGTGATCCGACCGCGGCTGATTTGGCCGTGGTCGGAACGTTCGCATGAGAAAGGTGCGAACTACCAAAAGTTTACACCTTTCTCATGCGAACACACGTACTATGGGGGCTGCAGGGGGTGTCCCCCGCAACCCCCGCTCACTATACTATGAAGTATAGGGAGCGGGGGTTGCGGGGGACACCCCGCAGCCCCCGTTTGTTTTATTTTTTACAGGTGTGCTGCGGGGTTGTCCCTCGCAACACCCCGCTCACTATACCACACAGTATAGTGAGTTGGGTGTTGCGGGGGACACCCCCGCAGCCCCGCAGTCTTTTTTTAAAATTATACTTACCTGCAATGCTACCACCAAAGGTACGAACTTTTGGTGTTCGAACCTTTGGTGGTAGCATTTTTAGAACTTTTGGTCATTACCACCATTTGTTTGCGGTAAAATCGACCTAAACCTTAGATGCTTTAGTGTTCAGTGAATTGACCAGATACCTTTGCAACTAGCACATTCAATCAGGTATTTATTGCAGTGGCCATCAGCACTCCCATTGATTTGTAAAATAAAATGACATAGCGGACAGTCAGTGGCAACTCAGGAAAGTGTTACACTTTGAAGTTCTCTGTAATTGTCTCCAAATGGTAACCCACAGGAGTGGACTGGGAACCGAAAGAGGCCCTGGAATACATTCTCAAAGTGGCCCCGGTTATCAAAGTTCTCAAAGTTTTAATAATTGTGCATACATGTTTGAGGAGGCTTGATCATGTGATTGGTTACCATTATTGCTATTCTGAAGTACGTATCTCTATGAATATTGCAACTGTTCTCCTATACTATTGTGTGATAATACCTTAATTGAATGCTACAAGTCTTAGTGTATTTAAAAAAATACCTATTTTTTGTATAACTCCAGGTATGTGGATGTTGGGTTTCCTTGAACTAAGTGTGTGCTCTGGATTTTGTGTGTCGCACTTCGGCCCTCCTCCGTCCTGGAATAGGCCTGGCTGCTTGTCCATAGCTTTGTTCCACCTTGAAGGGAATACACTCTTAAATCAGGTGAGGAATCTGGTACGGAAAGCCTGTGCAAATTACATCAACGTGCTGTCGCCTCTTATCAATATGGAAACCACACACTGACCAGGAACAATCAAACCTCTGTGGCACGTAATAATGTCAGTCAGATACAGCACAACAACACAGCCTGTTCTATTGCTGGACCTTCAAGTTCATTGAGTTCCAGTCATATCTAGGATGTACTCATAAGTCATATAGAACAGAACTGGATGTAACTGCACACTGAGAAGTTGTCATCCAAAAAGCAATTGCCGACAAGCGTTGACCATAGATCTGCATTCGCTTAGCCCAGCAAAGTTTTGGAATCGGGCAACTCAACATCGATGACACTATCAAGCAGGGAAAGACACGCTCAACCTTGGTAAACAGAACAAACTCCACACCACACCAAGAATGTCGAAGATCTAAAACTCTGAGCCTCTAAAATAGGGAGATACGGTCACCTCGGCAGGCACTGGAAGGTAAGCAGGAACTGGGGACTCCCTCCAATTCACACAGATACTTACACATACCAATATGCTAACCCTCAGCTCTTCAGCAACAAACAACAGAATTCAGCAATACACCTCAATGTATTCGGCCTAGCTGCACACATACTTATACACCTCAATGAACACCTCAACAGTCTTTATAACACAGCTATGCCCCACGGAAAATCGGCATAGCTGCACACATAAACTCATACACAAGCTCCACCTCCGCAGGAATGCAGCTACCCCAAGTCAAATCAGCACACATTTTACTGATCTCACCCAACCACTGCACCAGGCCAAGCTTTACAACACAGCTAGCTACACACTACGTAAACCATCCTGGCTGTACACATACAGAGTGCACCGAAGCACTATTTACTACCCTACTCTCTCCACTGACCTCGACTACGGTCCCTGAGGCCATTCATCCGACAGTGCTTTGAGATCATACCCATGGTAAAAAAAGGCACTATAGAAATACTCAATAACATAACATAACATAACATATTACACATTTTCAGCAAACCCAACCCTGTTCCTATGAGAAAATGTTGAAATAAAATAGGTTACCACCCAAAAGAGGACCAGGGTGCTGAGGCCTACTGGGAAATCTCCAGAGTTCCGCATAGGCCAGTCCACCCTGGTTACACATTACCACCATTCTCTTTGCATGCTGTAGAATGTTTAGGCCACTGGTAAATACTTTATTTGCAGTCACTCCCATCTAGCTCCCTTACCACTCCCCCACAACATCTATAATAATTAAAATTACCACTCTGTATGGAGGGAAATTGGGATGTTTTCCCGGTAGTCTTTACCACTGGCCTAGCTATAGCGTTCACTTTAACTTGTGATACTGTGACCCATTTTTTAAGCAATAAGTATAGTAAGAATGATGATGAACAAATGAGATGCAAGTCATTCCTAACATGTAAGACATGTGCTATTTTGATGAAATTGTTATAATTGGGCTTTCTTACCGTGTTTACTTCTAAATTGCAGAGCTTGGGATCAGTACCATTTCCCTCTGTGCTGAGATTGACAGCATACATCCACTGGTCTATTAGTGATTGTGCATTTCGACTTACTAACGTTAGGACCTTTTATATTTGGTCCTGAACTGTTACAGCTGCCTTTGCTCCTGCAGTGTTACAGCTGCCAAACCAACCAGCACCAACAGCAATAAGGCTATTCTGTTAGTAAAGTCACAATAATGTGCTTAATATAGTGAACGGGAAGTTGCGAGATTTTCCAACAAGCTAGCAAAATGGTAGGTGCATTTTAGGTTGTAGAGAACTTACTCTTCCACAGCTCTATCACATGTTGAGAGATACTGGTTTGATGTTGAATGTTATTTCTCAATAGGCCAATCTACCTGTGAATTCACCCAAGAACAGGTCATTGGGCTGTGTTCGTGCTGGTAGAGAGATTCCCAGACCCCCCTTTGTTTTCTACCTGTGAATAAAGCTGCAGTATTTGTCATTGACATTTCTATTATCTCCTGACACGTGATGCACTCTATCACTCAAAGGAGGCCCTGTATCTCCACAAGCAGCCTCCCACACATTTATTTATATTTTCCCCTTCACTGATAGGCTTAGATGCAAAAGAACCATACCTGTCCACTCTACTGGCATTACTGTGGTTAATCTTCCAGACCATTGTATTCCAGACCATTGTATTTCAGGCTGCCATGCCATTACATAGGGGGCCATTCTACAAATAGATCAGGCTTGGTCCTACCCCAAAAGGAGCAAGGCAAGAGCCCTTCTTCATGCAACCTCAAGCAATTTAGCCATGTTTCAGCCTCTTTGAGTGTCATCAGTGATGTGTACCTTTGCTTCCGATTAAATTAAATGCCCACCCGTGAGAGAGTGGGAAACTGGAAAGGGGACATGGAAAACAGAAGCTGGAGGTTATGTGGCAACACTGAGCTTATAGAAACCATAAAACATCTGGTTATGGGATGCGATACCTTAAGGGAAGAACGATCAAGATACCTAGATACATCACATGGGAGCGAGGCCTTGTGGGCTAAATTGATGGACACAGGCCCATCGTCTTATATTAGCACTGTGTAAATTTGTATATCAAATCTTGGATAAGCTAGAAAAGGCCACAATAGAAGAGAAACAATTCCCAAGTTGGCTTAGCTTGTAATGGTGTAACGTGAGCTGTATGCTATTATTCAGTTGGATGTACCCTCTCTGTTCTTGCACTTTTACTTTATTGGTGCATATATTTAAATGTACAGAAATTATGTTTATTAGTCATACTTTTTCTTTTAATCAGTTTATCTTTTGAATATATCAGGTTTGTGAACACTTGTGAAAGGATCCTTTCAGTTTTGTATATTTTTGTATGTAAAAAAGTTGGGATTCCAAACACAAATAAACAAAACAAAAAAACGATGTGTAGCTTGGGTTTCTAGGCACAGTAGTTTCATGCCCATGTGTGACCATAGTCTTCATACTTTTGTACACTTTAAGCAAAACAGAAGAGCAATGGCTGGAAGGTTTTGAATCAATTACATCCACTGGCATTGCCCTTGGCAACCCTCCAGAACATCTTCTTTTAAGCCGGTCATGCCATTAAAGAATGGAAAGGTGGGTTCTATGGAAATCAGGCTTGGTGCCACCCCAAAAGGGACCGTCCAACCCAAACTGCTTGTCCCCATTCCTTGTACACAAGACCACAAGCAACCTTATGCATGTTCCAGCCTCAGTGGACAGCATCAGTGATGGGTCTCTATGCACAGCAGGCTGCACATGCAAATCTGCCCATATTCAACCTACCCAGGAGGGTGGTGGGTGACTTTAAGCAAAATCGAAGACTGATGACTGGATGGCTTTGTCACAAGACGTTACCTCACAATGGGTGCTGACCACTAATATCATAATAACGCGAACGATAATGGCCACTTATGTCATAAAACCCAAGCGTTGAGTTAGTACTAATATCATAAGAGCTGAGCAGTGGACCTACAGTGACAGGGATCATGTGACCACCAAAGTTGAAGTGCGGACTCACTTGCTGGTCCCTGCCTTCCAGGGACAGGATTGCCACCCAATGCCCCTGTTGAGACTATGGCAGCTGCCACCAGGATCTGCCCTGCACCCTACCACAAGGCCCACCATCTGCAGTCACGTGACAGTTCATGCGACAGCCAACATCAAAGTACTGATGCCCAGGCTGCCGCCCACAAACGTACCTGCCGGTTCCTGTTTTCCAGGGAGAGGATTGCCACATGAGGCCCTCATTGAGACCAATGGAGCTGCCGCAGGGACATCCCCTAAATTCTCCCACCAGCCCCACCATCTGCAGTCACGTGAGGGATCATGTGACAACCAACATCAAAGTACTGCTGCACGGGCTGCCGTCCGCAGACTCACCTGCTGGTGCCTACATTCCAGGAAGAGGATTTCTGCTCGGGGTACCAAATGAGATTGAAGAAGCTGCTGCTGGGATCTCCCCTGCATCCTCCCATCAGCCCCGTTTTCTGCAGTCACATGAGGTAACACATGATGCCCTGGTGTCTACTTCTACACTCCTAGTGGGAGGCCTCACACTGAGCATACCAGTCAAAGGGCGTCCGTCCAAGAGCATTATCCTTCCTTGTTTGGACCTACTCACATTCATTAGTCTATTCACTCTGTTTTCTTTCCTATCCCTCATGTTGCCCACTATGCCATTCCAACTATAGTTTCCCACTTTCCCCCCTCACTTCCCACCAAGCCTGCAGAGTTTTTCAATCTCTCCTACCCATTTATCTCCCCTGACCTTTTTCCTTCTGTTAATCTTATTCTTCAAAATAAACATTCTATCTGTAACATGTCGCAATATTTGACCTTTTTCTTCATCTTAACCTACATTTTAATTATCTTCCTTAGACCTGGATTACCCCTGATACCACCTGTATGCCTCATTCTATTCAACGTTCGATCACCCACTTTTTTCATACCCTCAACCTTGGGTCACGGTTGTGGTACAGGGATCCTCAATCATACTTCTTGAACATCTGACCCTCCTCCCACTGTCCTGCCTTCATTTTGTTGTTGTTGTTTGAGTACCATCTCTGTTCTTTCTCTAACCCATTTCTGTCTCCTTTCTGACTATATAGAGGCCTCCAGGACACACAAATTTCCTCCACCATCTCGTCTCTCTACTATCATTCCTTCTTTCCTCGTCTTCAGCCTTTTTTCTTCTGAGTGACTTTAGTCTCCCTCTTATTAATGCTTCTACTCAATCTCTTCTTTTATCTCTCATCAACTCATATCATTGTTATCTTCTCCCATCTCATCCCCCCACCAATTAGGCTCCTGCCGTGATGTCATCTTTTCTTCACGCCCTCCTTTGGTAATGTTACTTCCTATTGTATCTATTCATCAGACCACTTCTTCCTTTTCCCCTTTCTCTCTCTCTCTCTCTCTCTCTCTCTCTCTCTCTCCCTCTCTCTCTCTCTTTCTCTCTCTCTCTCTCTCTCTCTCTCTCTCTCTCTCTCCCTTCATCTGCTATTTCCCCACCCTCATCCGTACCTTCAGTCACCATATTCATTTCTGTTTTAATCCTTTTTCTTTTATCTCCTCCCTTCATTCTTCCCTTCTCTCTAACACCTTGTTTTCTCTTCTCTCTCCTGATAATGCTGCTAACTCATTTCACTCCTCTCTTCTGTCTACACTTGATTCTACTTTCCCTTCCTGCTCTTACACCCTCTCTCGCAGGGACCCTCAATCATGGCTCACTCCTGATCTTTCTTCTCTTCGCTCCAGTCTTTGCGAAGCCGACCAGAGATGGAAAAAGTCTCAGTCGTTGTCTTATTTATCTGTGTTATCGTTCCAGCACTCTTCTTATGATCAATCTCTGCTCTCGGCCAAAAAATAATATTCTAATGAACTCACTCTATCTCTCGCCAATCACCCTCATCTCTTTCAGCTTCTCCAAACTATCATCTCTCCTTGTTCTGCCAACACCTTCTCTACTATCATCTCGTTCTTCCTCTGACTTTTCTAACTTCTTTACATCTAAGGTTGTTTCTCCTTGCTCTTCTGTGCAACCCATAATACCCCATCCTCTCACACCCCCACTGAGTTCCACTCACTACCCATTATCTTCTTTCTCCCTGCTTACTGGTCTGTACACCACTGCCCTAGTTGCCCTGAGTTGATCCCACTGCCTCCCTGGTTGACCCACTTCCTTCTTCCCTCATTACTCAAATTGATCCCCACCTCATCTTATTTGTCTTATTAATTCCCCTCTCACTAACATGTGCTGTCCTTCTTCATTTAAACATGCTACCATCCTCCCCATCCTGAAAAAAACCTAACTCTACCCTTCTCTCCCTGCCAATGTCTGCCTGGAGCATGCGGTGTACTCTCATGTTTCTTCCTACCTTAAATGTTATTCACATCTTCCATCTCTTCAGTTCAGATTATGTCCTTCTGACTCCACCAGGATGGCTATCCAGCATGTCCCACGCTCTTCTCACTGCCCGATACTCCAAGCTCTCCTCTGTCCTTACTCTACTCAATCTGTTGGCTGCCTTTGATACTGTTGACCACTATTTATTTTTTTCAACCCTCACTTTTCTTGGATTCTCTGGCTCTGTCCCTGAAGGGCGTCATTCCTATTGCTCTATTAATTCCTACTCTGTAAAATGGTCTGGTAACTCCTCTTCTCTGCAGGGTTCCTCAAGGCTCTGTTGTAGGACCCTTCTCTTTTCACTCTATGCTATCCCTCTCTCTACTCTCATCTCCTCCTACCATCTCTCATTTCATCTCCATGGCAATGATACTAAAATCTTCTATTCTTTCTCTTCTTTTTCAGACACACTTGAACCTACAATCCCTAATGTCCACTCATTTCCTTCACCTCAGCCCCTCTGAAATCGATGTCTTCTTCTTTCCTGCTAGTCCTATTCCTTCACCCTCCATCCTCCGTCCCTCTCCTTTCTTCCCTCGTGCCTCCCATTCCCTTCACCTGCTCGTAACTTAGTTGTCATCTTTGATACCTCCCTCTCTTTTTCTGTTCACATTTCCCACACTGCCGATCCTCCCGCTATGCTTTATTTAAAATATGCCATGCCTGCCCCTACCTTTCTTTTTGCACTGCCATTCTTCTTATTACCTCTCTTGTTTAACCTGAACAGACTATTGCTGAGCTCTCCTTCTTGATCTTCCTGCCTCTCAACTTGCTCTTCTCCACTCTGTCTTTAACACATCTGTCAGTCTTCTTGTTTCGCTCCCCCCTTGTTCCGCTGGCTCTTCTTCCCTGCTTTTTATGTCTCTCCTTCATTTGAGTCTTGTATTCTTTTCCACCTCCTTTAAATTGTCTTTAAATGTATCCATGGTCTTGCCCCACTCTACCATTTCTAGCTTATATCACGTTACTCGCCCTGCATGTTGCGGTCAAGGAATTCGTTTTTACTCTGTGTCTAAAACCTGTAGGGAAAGAGGCTCCACATTTTCACTAAGGCTCCAAATTTCAACAAAAATGAAAACTGGCCATGCTTGCCAACAGAGTGTGAAACTCAGGTGAGAGACTCTAGGCTGAATCTGGTATAAGTCATTATTGTGAATACACAGAGCATATGCCAACTAAAAGGGGGGTTGAATTTGGCACTGCATAACCGCTAATGTTTTCATTACACACCACACCACAGTAATATAGTCAGAGTGCAATGAAGAATGAAAAGGAAAACCCACACATTTTACTAAAACCTTTAAATCCACTAACCTATCCCATTACTAATGTTCAATCCAGTTCAGTCCATAGCTCTTCGGTGCAAAATGTTGGTGCAAATTGGTATACTAAATGAGATGGAAAACACAGGCTGTGCAATGTATTTGGAGAGCACAGAAGAAAATGAATGTGCAAAATGAATGATGTTTTCTTGCAGTGAAGATGTAAGGAATGTGAAGTGTGGAATGTAGTGGCTTTTTGCTCAAAGCAAATCCATTGTTAATTTTCAGTACAGAAAAACAGTGCAGAGAAATGTAACACTTTTCATCCATTTGCTGACTTCTAACAGTGCAGGCTGATCAAGGGTTCTCTAGAACATTCTAGTGAGTTGGTTTCTTAAAGGGAGGTGGTTCTTTTTGGCACATGAAATCACTTCAAAGGCAGTGTCTTCTTACATTTTATGTAGGCAAACATACATTCATGGGCAGGTCACAGACAGAGGATTTAAAAAGGGCTGTCAGTCACTCTCTTGAGGACTCTCTCTCTTGCTCTCTGGACTCTTGGTCGATGTGTCGATCCTGCTGGCAGGAGCAGGTTGAAATATCTCTCTAAGACGAGTGGGAAGGAAAAAACAGATAAAGAAATTCTCCAATGCAGGCTCTGTCCTGGCAGATAAAGGAGATCCTGACCTGACCTTGCTGTTCCGCCTTGCAGTTCGAAGACACACAGAAATAAGCATATTTTAGGTCAGATTCTGGTAAATAAATTGAGGAGCATGCAGTCTGGTGAATGTTGTCATGAATTAACTAATGTGCGTTGTTATTCAAGGGCTCTTGATAAGTGCATTTTTAAACAGTTGCAGCCTAGAAAATGTGTTCTTAAACAGAGACAGATATTTTTCTTGCGTTACTCATTCTATGTAAAAAGTGTCAACTATTGCTGGAGCTTCTCTAAGGTGCGAAAAGCAGATGCTGTGTGCTAAGGTCTTTTGATAAAAATGTTTTGAATTGAAATGCAAAAATAAGGGTATTTGAAGCCTGTTATGAGAAAAGGCTATCTACCCTGGGCGAGGTTTCTAATGAAATGTATGTGTGCCTTTGTTTATTTTCATGTTGAATCACGAGGGACATCCTGCAAAATAGCTTAGTGCATTACTTGTGTTTGTACATTTTATGAATTCTCATTTTTTTTCTGATGCACAAAAAGAAACAAATCAGCTAGCCGTGGTATGTTTATTGTGTCTCCTAATTAATTGTTATAGTATACAGACGGATGTAAAACAAGTGATAAACTCATTTTACCACAGATAGTATTCCTTTTTGCCATGTGCGGTAAAATACAACACCAAGCTGTTTACTGTGGGCTGGGTCAACTTCAGGGGCTGGTTATGAATACAAGTGTTCAGGTGTTTTAGTAAGTATATTCTGTATTACCGCCAAAGTGGTATTGTAGATAAAATACCACATAATAATAACATTGTGCTCTAGTGCGCATCAGTTCTGGTTTTAGGTCTACCAATCATGATCCCAGTACAATAATAATACAGGTAGTCCTTTATTTTTGAGGCTTGCCAAAAAATACAGCAAAATACCACTAACATATTTATGGTGGAGTTGTCGGGGATGTAGTAAAGCAATTACTGGGCGTGGCCTTGCACAGTATAGCATAACCATTTTGTGTGATCATTCTCAGATCTAGAGCTGTGAGGGAAGTGGCAGCACTTATGCTGCGTGCACACTGATTTTTGTTATTTTGTTATCGGCAATAAAAACCACCAAGTCAGAAATACAGGCATGGTTTGCTGATTTATCTAGTTATCGAGAGACAAAACTCTATGCTTTTGGCATTTAGTCATCTGATAATCTGATACCTTGTAAAGACAGGATTAATACTGAGGTGGAAAAAGAAGCCCCCGAAAAGATCTATGAAGAAGGAAGTATTGTACATAAATGTCTTCTTAGATTATTTCAAGACAAAGAACGCAAACAGAAGAATTACAATATTATTAGGCTGTGTGCCAAGCAATGCTTTCTGCTACAGAGTTTCATCATGCTAGGGGAAAAAATGCTGAGGTCATTAGCAGGCTGCAGTGTAGTTTACATGCAGAATGTGAATGGGTGGAAAAAATGAAGGCATATTTAAAACATAGAGAATTAGACACTGAACTCCAGGCTAAATGTAGCGATCTTAATACACTGTTGGTTCAAAGAGCCAAGTAATTTGCTGAAAGTGAGGGAGTATTCATTCATTTTAAAACCATGTTAGACAGTGTAAAAAAAGAGAGAGATGTCGCAATATCAGAAATGCAGATACTTAAAAAGGGTAATAGTGTAAAATATAAGGAATTCCGTGCCACAGAGAATGAAATATTTAAACTATTAGATGAGAATGAAAGAAGAAAACAAATCAATTGACCATTACCAGACACAGGTTAATGAATTACAATGAATAATCACTAAAGTGAGTAATGAGAATTCTGCTCTTTGCCATGAAGCACAAAAACTCCCTCCATACTCAGTGCAGAAATTTGAAACAGCAAATCTCTCATTTTGAATTTCAGGAAAGGAGACAGTGCACCACGTTCCCTGGGGCTGGGTTTAATCACAGACCTAGCCAGGAAACTTTTCCAGCATCTTTCCACCTGACAAGGACTGACTATGCTGCAGTATTTGAGGCTGAGTCACCCACAATTGCTCACACACATGCTCATCCATAAGAGAACAGGAGTAGGGGACAAAATGACACATTTGTTTTTATTGTTTATTGAATATAGCTGAAAAATCAACTTTTTCAATACTTAAATTCTTAAACATTTATACAAATTACAAACAAAATACATAGTGATAAAAATCTTAATGTAGAATACAAGGAAAAGAAAGGCTGTGAGATTGTAGACAGGATCAAAATCAAACAAGATTCAAGCCAGTAACAATTGAAACAATTGAACAACCACTCGATTGGTAAAGGAAAAAGAGTAGTTCAATACAGAGTTGAAATTCCTGATGAATTATCCAATAGTTAAAAGATCTGGAGAATTTTTATAATTCTGATCCCAAACGAGAGACAAAATTCACATATAATTTGAGTACAATCAGAACATTATGAATAGCAATCTGAATGCTAGCTGAACCAGCGGAAAGTAACACGGACCATCGAGTATCAGCAGGTATCGCACTAATATAGGACATGTGCTACTCAAAATATTTTTTTCTCTGGACCTCTACTGCTGGACATTCAGCTATAATATGCTTAAGAGTTTCCTTAACAGCCACATTTTGACAGAAGGAGCAATAATTTTCAGACAAGGGCAAAATTCTTCTTCTGACCAAGATGTCACGCGTAGGGTACAGATTGAAATGAAGACGTAAAATAGTTGTCCTTACTTGGGGTGAAGGAGACTGATTTAAGTAAGAGACCAGTACATTGAGTTTTTTGTGTTCGTAAACTAGTGCTTGATAATCATTATAGGAAAGGCACTCTGTTCTTGTATTAATCCAGTCGTATCTAAAGATTTTTTCTTTTGCTCGAGTGGGATTTAAAATGAGAACTTCCAGGGTCAAGTCCGCTTTTGCCATGATGTTGTAAATATACGATACCCAGGTTTTAACAAATAGATGACCAGAGGTTAACATATATGATGATAGAATGGTAAGTATATTGTCAGTTCGTGCAAAAGTCAGACATTTCCGAAATAAGGCACATAGCCTCCAATGATACTCCTCACTCAAGGAAGTAAGGCCCAATTCATGTCTTAACCACGGACCAGGTACACATTGAGGGAGAAGTAAAACGCCTCTCAAGTATTTAGCCTCCAGACGGTTCTGAACAGTAGAGGAGATAATATTCTTAGTCTCCAGACCGTACAATAGTGTAGGCAATACTTTTTGTCTCCAGTAGGAGATAGCTGGTCTGATGGTAAATTTACCAAATTTCTATAAAATAATTTTGGTTTGAGAAATGGCAGTTAGGATTTGATGGTCTAATATCCTTGAGTGCGAGTCAATAGAGGGCGAACCATCAAATAAGATCCCTAAATAGAGATACGATGGCACTACATCTACTGACCTGTTGTCAATTTTCCAATCAAATTGCATTCTCCTAGTTGATCTTGGAGCATATACAACAACCTGGGTTTTATTTAAGTTGATTATTAACTCATTAGCATTCAGATACGCATGTAGCACAGACAATAACCTCTGAAGTCCTACTGGCGTTTTAGAAATCAATACCAGGTCATCTGCATACCAAAGCGCTTTGATGACCGAACCATTCATTTTTGGTGAATCAGATGAAACCGCAGCAAAGTATTCACACACATCATGAATAAAAAAATTAAAGCTGGCTGAGGCCAAGACACAGCCCTGTTTCAGCCCTCTAAAAGTGGGTATCGCAGCTGATAACAGGCCAAGCATAGACAGTCTGACCATCACGGATGTGGACGAGTGGAAAGCATAAATAATATCACACAAGGCTGGGGGACAATTAGACAAAAGTAATTTATCCATTAGTTTAACATGAGAAACAGAATCAAAAGCTGTGTGTAAATCAACAAAGACAAAAAATAATGGTTGTTTTGTGGATTGTGCTTGGCTTTTTAGGGCATTAAGAGTCAGTAAATTAATATTGGCACCCAAGCCAGCAACAAAACCAGTCTGGCATGGATCACGCTGCTTGCAGCTATCAGTCCAGCGAGAAAAGTCTCTTAATACTTACCAGGTAAATAATTTCCCTGGAGCATCAAGCAATGCTATCGGCCAATAGCTAGCAGGAGAATCTCTATCACCCTTCTTGAAAATAGGGACAAGTAACGATGACTGCCATGAGGTGGGAATTTTCTTAGAAGAGATAATTTGCTGAAATACATTGTTTAATATTATCGCCCATTGGGAAGAATGCTGTTTAAACATGAAGTTATGTAGTCCGTCTGGGCCAGCTACACGTGAGGAAGAAGCTTTTTTAATAAGATCTTCAATGATTAAGGGAGAACATTCTAGATTCCAATGTATTAGGGATGATTGAGAATAAGTAAAACTAGCGAAAATGGGGTCTCCATACAACTTCAAAAAATGATTGAGCCATTGTGTTTCAGACACACTACACAATTGGAAGTTAAGTTGGAAGTTACTCGATGTGCTGTTAAGCAGCGACCAAATTTGAGCCGAGTTCTTGTTATTCTCCGAGCATAGGAAAGCTTCACTGTCTCGCTGATGAAGTGAACTTCTTCTAGCTCGACACCAGTTACGATATTGGCATTTAATTTTCCTACGAGCACAATCCTGTTCGTCAGAGGACAGCTTGAGAATATTTCTTAATTCTTTTCGATAAGTGCGTCTTACTTGTTGAAGCATTGGATCATACTGGTGTCTATGATTCACTATATTGGAAGATTTCCCAAGATCACTGGAACCAAAAGAAGAGAGAATGTCTATATGAAAATCACGCTTTGTTAGATGTAAACCCTGTGTGGCACGATTAAGGGCATTTAATGAGGCATCAGCCCACTTAAAACGTGTCCTGGCAGAGTTCACATTTACGACTTGCTTTGACCATAATTGCTTTTGTAAAGTAGGATCATAATTTGCTTGCCACACAAAGACCAGCATATGATGATCGCTGAGTGATTGTGATAGAATTTCAAAATTAACAGCTCTTTGGAATAGACTATTCGAAATGAAAATGTAATCAATAATCGAACTGGAGCTTGCTCTATCCCACGTTACTTTAGGAGGGATGTCACCCACAATTGCTCCGTTCACCATGTGCAAATTATGATCTTTCACATAATTAAGCCATCTCATACTCTCACTCTTTTGACACTTTGTTTTCGGGCTTATGCCATTTAGATTTAAATCTCCTACCATCATTATTGCATCAACGGATTGATCACAGGTTATCAATTCCAATACCATTGACAAATCTTTATAAAAAATTTCATCAGTCACTCCAAGAGGGTTTTGGTACAAGTTGATTAAAGCTAAGGTTTGAGTGGAAAACGTGATTTTCACCAATTGAATGAAGTTATTAGGTGACGCCCACTCTGTAATGTTTAGTCCCCTGCTCGTTCTGACTGCTACCAAAAGGCCAGAAGTGGGTCTCCCTCTGGCAGCCGTGACGGCAGGCACAAGAGTGATAACATGGTCATCCCACACAGGAGTCAGTACAAGCCAAGTTTCCTGCAAGGCCACTATATCATAGTTGTTAATATTAGGTGAAGAAGACCATTGAAGATGGGAGTGACCTCTGGTATTTCATGATATTAACGATAGTTTTCTCTGAGGGCACTCATTTAATGGTTATGTATGATGCGTGGTGGGATGTGATTGGGCAGGAATGGTCACAGGGCCACAATATGAACACGAACAGACCGCTGGGTAGTTTACAAGTGGGGTTGAGGGATCAGACTGTTCACAATTTTGCACTTCAGCTGTCAAGCGATCTGGATCCTGCGCAACCAGGAAGCCCATCCTGAAAAGTTCCATTTTTTCTTTCCATATTGAGTTCAGGATTAGTCCTGATTTGATCCATAATCGTACAATTGCTAAATTTTGGTCACATACAAACTCTACTTGGTCTATGTCACCTGAAGCAATATCTTGCAAGTTGTTCACATCACCAAAGATATTTAAAATGCTAGACCTACAAAGGTCGTATTTTTCATATGGAGCATCTCTGCATTTGAGGATGATAGAATGACAATTAGAGAATGTATTCCTAAATGAGTGTGGCCCCGTTCGACCAATGTCCTTTTTATTTGGGGGTCTTCTTGAGTATTTATCATGTTTGGAGGAAGCCCCCAGGTCAGACTCGAAATGGACTTTCTTCTGAGAATTTTGTACAGACTTGTTCGCCGGAATACCAGGGATTTTCTTTTTTGAATAGAAGGGTCTAGTAAAATTATTGGTTTTATCTTTTCTCCTTGATATAAACATATATTTCCCCTACTGGTGGAGATAGATTTTGTGTTGAGTAGGGGGTTCTTTGACGTCCTAGATTTAACACACTAAGAAAAGTCAGCCCTGAAATCAGTAATAGATCACACCTTCTATGCATACTTGAAGAATCCCAAGATAGATATTATGCTCCTATCACCATTGAAGAAAAATATAATATATTTACAATGATAGACACTGGTGCCCAAGCAACAATAATGTCTCAGGAATTGATGCAAAGCATAAATGAAGGGAGATCCCCACAAAACTTTTTAAAGTTGAAACTGAATGAAGGCCCTGTGTACAATTTCAATGGGGAAGAAATACCAGTGGAAGGTGTCACTGAGGCTGACATAAAGATAAGGAAAATAGGATGAGACAGGAAGTGCTGATCACACCCATTAAGGAAATACCATTCCTCATGGGAACAAATTGCCAGAGGAGGCTGTCACCCCTCATTAATGGAGTGTTGTGGCTTTTAGCCAAAAAAACATTGAAACCTGAGAAAATAATGCCACACCATTGCTAAATCAGTGCAGTTGAATTATATCTTCAGAATGGCTGTGTGCCTAGCGTCACTGTCATTCTCATATGTCAGGATAGAATGTGAGGAGAAGAAGGGAAACTATCTTTAGAGATCTATCTGGACCCCCAGAAAAACTGGCAAACACAAATAGATCAAAACGCATGTGTTTTTAATTAGATGAGGAAAACTGCAAGCCAAATATTACAGATCAGGAAAAGTACATTTCAATTATTGCAGAGATACACAAGGGAGAAGGTCAGCCCTGTATCCCTGTCAGTGTCAATGTGCATCCTGAAATGATTGAAGCTACTTTGGTGCTTGAACAGGAAAAGAGTTTCATTAATGAAAAGGTGTTGAAGCAAATGCTTAACAGAGAGTACATTCAACATTTTAAAATGATAAATCAATAAATCTTTGGGTTGGATAGCCGTGAATTGGGACAAAGAATTGTGGAAGATGCATGCTAAATACTAGATTTGAATCCAAAAGCATTCAACACAATGTGTGGATTGTAAGTGAAACCCAAAATAAATTATATTTAAGAATGTATATCATGCACAGAATGCACATGGTGTCAGACTTCTTGATCCAAAAGGTCTGGTCGAGATTGGGCGGAGCTGCACCTGAATTTGAAAGTAAACGAAAAACTTACCATTGTGCCCAAATGGTGCATATGCAATTGAGCTTCAAGTGAAAAAGGACGTTACCATTCCTGCATTTACCAGGCAGTGTGCAATAGCATTAAAGTAAAGAAAGGAACAACAGATAAAAGGGTCTGATGCATTTGAGTGCCTAAATAAATCCATGAAACAACAAGGGCTAGGATGCTAATATACAACACTGGTAGAGATCTTGGATGGGCCCATTAATACTCATGAATAACAAAGGGTGCCAGGACAGTCGTTTGGAAGAAAATACAGCATTAGGAATGGCTGTCATGATTCCTGCCCCTCATGTCCCCAGCCCTCCAAGATGTCAGGCTGGAGCCAGGCCACGATCACCTACATGGCCCTCAAGGGCCTTTCCATCCCTCCAAAAACCCGCTTGGAGCCAGACTTGGCGCTTGTGGTACCAGACTCACTCACTCCCATAGGATAACATTGGGGATTGGACTTGTAGTGCATTGATGGGGACAAGATGGATGCCCCCACATATTTCAGTTCCCAGAACTGCATGTGCGGTCTAGTCTTTTGGGTGTGGTTCAGCCCAGAGACACCTGGGATATCCAGAGACTATTTAAGCCACACCCAGGCTGAGAAAAATGCTTTGCGTTTTCTGCACCTGCAGCGTGACACTCACCGTGTTCGGATTGGTCTCCAGTAGGCCTGCATCTTTCTTCTGCGCTTAGCTCCTGCAAGAACAAGAACACCGTTAGGAACAGCCTTACCTTGCGGCGCTTCTGCCCATCATTCATCGCTCCTTCTGTTCTGCGGGCATCTTCGGCAGTGTCATTCCCATCCCGGCACGCCTCTTCCTAAGGAAAAGGGAAAAGAACAGAAAAAAGGCATTAGTAAGCATTCTGCAAATCTTTGCTTATTTTTAAATACGGTACGAGCTTCAAACGCTTACCTGAATCCCAGCCACTCTGGGGTGAACTCTGTCTCCGGAACTTCTCATCCATCTGCAAGAGGGAAAAGAAACTCCAGGTTAGCGTGGAAACATCTAGAGGCGCTGCATACCGTGCTTACCCACCGCATTTGTTCTTCATAACTGGCATCGACGCTGGAAACGTCGCAGCACCTAAAAGACACAGAAAAAGAACACAGTTCAATGCAATTACGAAAGAGGTGCATCGTGCATCGCGCTCTCACTCAACTTCAGCGCTACTCATCTCAGCAGCACGCCGCCATCCCTGGACGCTGGCCATCATCTAAGGAAGGAAAGGAACAAAGTTAGAGAATTGTTCAAAAGACTCATTATACTTACCTGTCGGACTCTTGCCAGTGAAGTAACTAGGCAACAACAAGCCTGCATCAATCAACGCGCCCCTGCGTTGAAAGCAGGATGGAGAGCACACTATCCAAGAAAACAAGGCCCAGTCTCCAGTCGAATAGCACCCAGGGAAGGGTTCGAGGTTGTAAGAGGTCAGAACAGGCTGAGTGACGTCCCCATGAATAACAGGTGAGCGTTACAATGGCATTGCACAAATCTTACTACACTGCTGATTTAAGCAACCGAGTGATCGGGAATATCCCTGAAAACTATGTGACTTCACAGGGTAAATTACCTGAGTCATTGGAGTCTAAACCAAAGGGCATTTTTAGAATTCAGTCTGTGTACCCTTATGAGCCAAATGAAATGATATGCTGTCATCAGGATAATGGTGTCCTATTTGAAGTAGGTGGATCAGAAATAGAAAAGCAGCACGGTAAAACACAGCAAATTGAAGCGGAGGCCACAATTCCCAAGTACTTGAGGATAGCGGCTCTCTAAAGAGACACTGCCACACAACTAGACGAGAACACAGAAGTTCCTCCTTTGGAGGATTCCGAATAACTTTCTAAAATGGTAGAGAAACAGATTCAAGCTGCAGATGATTGCACAAATTAACTGGAAATAGATCAGTTGAGGAAGATTTTTTATGGAATAAAAAGAGGTTTTTGCCAAAGATGCCTAAGATTGAGGGATGACTGATTTAAATGTTGCTACACTACCAGAAGGATATGGTAGGGATCCAGTATTGGTGTGGCAATATAGGTTGCCCCTGGCATGTCTGGAGTCACTGGCTGAAATAATTAAAACATTGGGAATCTAGAGACATTATTAGGCCTATACATAGTACTTCAAATATTCCCATATTAGGCGTGCTGACGCCCAATAGCCAATGGTGCTTGTGTGCAGACCTAAGAGAATTGATCAAGAGGGTACCTATTTCACGATGGCCACTTCCATTCGTTGATGAAGTTCTTGCACAGGTTCAAGGGTCAAAGGTGTTTACCAGTTTAGATCTCATAGCTGGGTTCTGGCGTGCACTACTAGCTGAAGATATACACAATTTGTTGGCATTTTCCCTTGACAAATTACGATGTGCATGGGCCAGGACCCCCTTTGGATATGTCAATAATGGGAGTGTGTATGGGATATTCCTGAGCATGGCACTCCCAGATGCTGCTGAGAGAGGGACCATAGTTTATGTGGATGATGTGTTGATCAGAAATGAAGATTTGAAAAGTCACTTCAATGAAATTTGGCATGTGCTCGGTCAACTACAAAAGGCTGGAACAAAAGTATCTTTACAGAAATCACAGTGGTGTAGAACAAGGGTAAACTTTCTAGGCCATGAAGTGACAGAACATGAGTTAAACCTGCAAAAGAAAAAAGTGGAAGCAATTCAGAAACTAAAAGATCCAAATAACTTAAAAATCCTAAAGAGTTTGTGGTATTATACCAAAACCATGATGCAAATAATAAAACCATTGCATATGTCCGCAAGGCATTGTTACAGGTAGAGATCAAGTTTAGTGATTGTGAAAAGGCACTTTTGACCACTGTCTTGGCATTGCAACATTCCCACCCATTTATTCCAGGGGAGCGGGTGATTGCTGAAACAAATCACCAGCCTCTACAATTTTTATAGAGTAAAAGGATCAGATCAGGGAATTTGGCACCGTAAAAAATTACTTCATGAACGTTAGCACAACAGGGATTCCCAGTGGAAGTGAGACATGGACAGAACAAAAAGAGTCCAGTTGCTCAAGGTTTGGCAGAATTACATGATTGTGCAGCTTTCTGCGCACCTAAAGGCACAGAATTAGAAACAAATTTAAATTAATTTGAGCTATCCCCACACAAGGTTTTCAATGATGACACGTTAGGATCTCCCAACTGTGTATTTAGATGGATGTGCATACCACATGGGAGGTGATTCTGAAAAAGGAAATGTTTGGGTTAAAAGCAATGGCATTCCCAGAATAAGCATGGGGGTAGGTTCTGAAAACCAGTCAAGTTGCAGAATTGGCTGCCATTTATAAAATTAAAGAAATAGATTTATGACCCTGGTGGTCCCATAATGAACGGTGCCGGTACGGGACCGGCACCGTTCATTACGGGATGCCTGATTATGAGGTCCCCTAGCGGGACCCGGAACAGACGTCTGGTTAAACCAGACGTCCTTTCCGGGTCCCGCGAGGGGACCAAGGAGCTAATAACGGGCCCATTAATAACGGGCCCGTTATTAGATCCCTCCCCATTCCCATTGAGCCCTATGGGGGCACAAATGGGAATGGGGTGGGTTTTTCCAATGAGGACTTACCGGTTCCTCTATGGTTGGAATAGCCCGGTAAGTCCTCATTGGAGGAACCCGGTACTGGACCCCGCTATGGAGGAAACCATGCCCCTTTTAAGGGCATGGCTTCCTCCATACTCTTAATGAGGCTGTTAGTCTCTGATTATGATTATGCACGAAAATGTTTTGTGGAATATTTACCCGGCTGGAAATTGAGAGGAATGCTTACAAGAAATCACTTAAACATGGCAAAATGATACAAACCATAGACATACTTGTTTCAGAAAATGACCTGATTATCTATTGGGGGAAGATTTGTGGTCATTTGAAAACACTAGGGAAAGACAAGGAAGGAAATGACAAGGCAGATCAATTTGCCAAAATTGGAGCTGTGATGGGGGAGTTGCTTCCTATTGAGCACCTGCTGGGTGAAATGCAGATGGATGCGATAACACACTCCAAAACTCACAAAACAGTTGATCAGCCTGTGACACAGTGGAGTTTTGATACTCCTCTTTACGAACTGATTAAAGCACAAAAAGAAGATCTTACTCTAGTCCCATTTTACAACCGCTTGCTAGATGCAAAGCAAAATCATTTCACTGAGGAGGACTGCAAAGGGAAAGAAGAATTGAGGGTTCAAGAATTCATTTACAAGATGGACTGATGATTTGGGAATCTGTGTCAGGCCAAATTCAATGCGTAGTACCCTTGTTATTTCGGGGACTGGTGTTACACCATGCCCATGATGCTATAACTGTGGGTCACAGAGATTCCCAAAAAACTTTGGACATTTTAAAATATTATGCATATTGGGCACACATGTCACAGGATGCAGGGTCGGACTGGGACAAGAAATAGGCCGGGACAACAAAAAAAAAGTGTCCCACCCCTCGCCTCAAGAAAGTGGCCCACCCCTCGTCTCAAAAAAAGTGGCCCTCAAACCATCATCCATGAATCGCGTCAATTCATGACTTTTACAGAAAATGCTACATATTGAGGGTTCATGTGTCTGTTACATTACAACACAACTCATAAAATAACATTACTTTGCATACAGTTCTGTGACAGGGTCCGTCCACAGCTCCGAGGCGCAGGAGTGGCATGAACCAAACACCCCCGCTGTGGTTTTCGGACCTGCTGCAAGTCAATGCTTATACAGGGCTCTGCAACCCCAGCAGGGAAGGAGGGTTAGAGTGACGATGGTTGGATAGGAGGGGGGTAGGGAAACCAGAATGAGGTTTAGGGAGAGGTTATGGATAGGTTGGGGATGTTAGGGTGAGGTTTTGATCACTGCGCATGCTTCCAGTTAGCTGTTACACTCATAGAAACACACGTCTCTGCTTCTGACTCATACACATATACAATATCACTATAGCAGTATACAAAGGCACAACAACATAATAAACACACATGAGGTAGTGCAGCACTTAGCTTAGATTAGTTGTCACCAGGGTGTCCCTTGTTGTCTCTTGCGCTTTCGTTGTGCCAGGATGTGTCGTAGTAGCTGTTGAAATGGTGCAATAAAGTGCTACAATTAGTGCACATATCAAACACTGCCACATGTTGCTGTTCACATGCTTGTACACATGCAAGAGATTTAGAGAGGCGCTGTATGCACGTGGCTACTAAACATGCACAGTAGGGCCGCATGTGGCTCTGGTAAGTGGTGGTAAAGTGTTAGTGCATGCAGGAGTAAGCAGTAATAGTAACGCCTTAGGAAGGTGTTCTGAAATTGTGTTCACACACCTAGCAAGCCGGCCCGCTATCCAATGATTTATGGTGCTGCGCATGGCTGGGAAGCACTAATTAGTGTTGTGCTCTGTTACATGGCATGCAGTGTCTTACTGGTACAGTTACCTTTGCAGGAAGCAGGTGCCAGTTGTCTCTGTCTGGTGGGGCTGGCTGGGCCCCCCTGTGCGACCCCACTGCTCCCGGTGGTTATGCAGAGGGTTTCATCACTTATCTGTGTCAGGCGAGGGGCTGGGATCTCGATCCGGTGGGGCATGGCCCCTCGCAATGATATGAAGCTGGAGTTGCACTGAGACATGTCTTCTCAGCAAGAGGACTTGGCACAAGCCCTGTGCCTTTGCTCCTGGGCACGAACGATGACGTGCCACTCCCAACGTGGCCTTCCTGTAGTTCTGGGGCCTGGTGCTCGTGGTGCTGGGAAACAGTTTGCTAGGTGGTTGCCATGCAAAAAGGGCAGAGAGAAGTCTTTTAAAAGTCTGGATTGTCCATTTGGGGTGCATTTTAGTTGTTGCTGTGTCTTTGGCACTATTACAATGTCTTTGGACTGACTATATATTGCTTGCTTGCCTTACTTGCTTGTTGGGTGGCGCCTCATCTTGGCCCCCAGCCCTATCATCTGTGGAAAGTCTTTTTCTGTTGAAAGTCATGTAGCTGGCCTGGACTCCAAATCTGATGATACACTAAGAAGTAAAGCTGAATGATTCATATATTGTCCTCACTGATGTTAACACAATCTTGATGAACGGTACCGTCTTCACAGACACTTTATGATTCTAAGTACTGTGTCACCCTTCCCACTTTGGTCTTTGATTGGACACATCATCATGGTTTCAGAATCAGAGTACATGATGTATTGCACATTTCAACTGAACCAAGTCAAGGTCCTAGTGATTGAAGTGATGATGGTCAAATGTGAGTCCTGAAGGTGCCATATAGTAAGTTTTTAAGATGTTAGTTGGTGACTTATACAAACTTAAATGTTTTGTTTTACTTTAAAAGACGATATTCGGCTGTTTGCCTTAAAGAACATTGTTGCATGCATTGACAAGCTGCCTCTAAAGTCTTTGTGGAAATCCTGAAAAATCACTCAATCAAGAGTCCCTTCAACAATGCACTTTTTTTGTGCAATCAGGTCGATTATGTCTGAATTTTGCAATTGGACAAGCAAATTCCGCTCCACAGACATGAGCATAAAGGATTCGAGGTTGTCCTGGCTGAGGTGGTTTCTTAGGCGGGTTTTAATATTCTTCAATTTTGAAAAACTTCTTTCACATGCTACCTGTTTGCAAGATAAGGTCAAGATGAACTTGTATGCCAAATACAATTGCCGGTAAGCATTACTAAAAATGTCATACTTTTTTAGAATTGCTTAGCAACACACTGCACAGTTACGGCATGTATTGCATTTCTGTACTAAATGTTTAGGTAGCTCTCCATATTCTTCTTGTAGTGCTGGATCTTCACCATGTAGGGCGTCAAAGGCATACTCTTCTGGTAGTGTCCTCTTCATTTTAGTCCACTTGCTTGAAAAGTCTGAGAGTTCTTCCCTTAACCCCTGTAGCATTACGGAGTCATCCAGTCTTTCAAGCAAGGAGCACATATTTGTAAGAGCATTGTCATTGTCATTGAAGTTTTTGGGATCCAGGCATGCTATATCTGCGGCAAGAGATGAGTGGGGTTTAAAACGACTATGAAGAATGTTGTCCATAATGGCATTATGTACAGTAATTCTAAACCGGTCTTTAGCCAAGATGATTGGCTCATCCCTTGCACTCATTCCAGGCAGCCTCTTTTTGTGGGACACTCTGCCCTCTGGAAGTGCAGTTTCCACTCCTTTATCATAGCCTCTCTCTTCCAATCCCTATTCCACATTGGCCCATTCTGCAAATTTTTCTGCTGCACAGTACACAGAATCAAAATTTCTTGACTGTGCAGCAAGCGTTTTTGTAGTGTCCGAGACCATTCTTTGTGCCTGGAAGATGTCCATTCCACTTGTCTGGAGGTACTTAGATAATGGGGTTGTCAAATTAAATACTCGGAGATATAACTGGGCTGTGAGCACGGTTTGGAATTTGCACAGAGCCTCAGAAAGGCATAAAGCTTGGTAACGGATGTTTGTATTGAATTTATCTGTATTTGAGCAAATATTATTGAGTGCTACAAACACATAGATGAATATTGCTTTGTTTGGGGTATTAAAGGAGCCAAAAACTTTCCGTAGTGCTGCATCCTTTGCCCACCACCTTGTTTCTCCTGTTATTTGGATTGTGCGGCCTTCTGCAGACAGCTTACGCCACACATCCATCCTTTTGTAGGACTCCCGGAAAAAAACGGCACAGGAGTTTAACAGGCCAAACAAAGATGTGGATTCATTTGATACTTGTGTCCCTTCTACAAGTACAAGATTTAATACATGCGCATAGCACCAGACATGTATTTGAACAGGGGATTCCTTACTGAACCAGGATGTGTACTGGCCCTGCATATTGAATGCACCATCGGTTGAATTTCCAATGCACTTGATTAGGTCAAGACCATTATCTTTAATAACACTCTGCACCAACTCAAACAGCCCCTTTCCAGTAGACAAAGTGCAGTTGGTTACTGCTAGCAGGCGTACATGTACAGTGTCTGTAACATATCTAATAATTATAGAGCACTGATCGATAACACTCACTTCTTGGGATGAGTCTATCTGAATGGAAAATAGTCCTGCTTCCTTTATTTCTTGACTGATTACCAATTCAATCAGTTTGGAAATGGCTTCAATCACATACCCAAGTGTAGTCTTTGACATGAAGGTCACAGAAGCACCCCGTCCTTGCCCGGTTTTCTTTTTGGACTTGGTTTGAATGGCCTCAATATGTTCATTTAGAGGTCTGTCAAATTTACTTAGGAGCCGAAGCATTTCAAGAAAGTTGCCATGATCCAGGTCTTCGTTATCCAGCTGTCATGATGCCTACCCACGGGCATCCAGACCAAGTCCATCAACCCCGGAAGCAGGCATCATGTTACCCTGAGAAAACCCAGCAACCCCTGTTAGGGGCTAGATGGGTACAGTCCTGGTGTCTATGGTGCCAGGCTCATATGGGGCATCAGTCCTGGCGCCATAGGCGGCAGGCTCATATGTTAAAACTTACCTGATGCAGACCATGCTGCAAGAGATCCAAGCCCATGTGAGGCTTGGAAGGGACTACTTTACCTAGGGACTATTTTGTTACTCGGGTGTGGTTGTGGAGGAATACTTACCTGAGACTACTTTGGGGGCTATTTAAACCACGCCTGAAGAACAGCACATGCTTCGCGTCATTCTGCATCCTGCAGCGTAACGCTCACCGTGCCTGCAGTCAGCATCGAGACTCTTGCCACGCCCGCCTCGAGTCCAGAGCGCCTAGAAAGAAGGGAAAGAAGAAGAACGGTTAGAACAAGAACATTATTGTGTTTCTTACCTGATTCCAGATTCATCGCACCTTTGAACCAGAAACAGACTTTATTTGAAGCACGTCGCATCGCCAGCAGCAGCGTTGCGCTATACTCACCGTTCCTCGCAGCATCTCTACGATCCGGCGCTGTCTCCATCATTATGTTGCTGCATTACAGCACATAAGGGGGACAAGAAAACAACAAGGTGAGCCGAGGGAACAAACAAGGACAATCTCTTGCCACCATATACTTACCTGATTTTACCGCCGGAGGTATTATTCACCAGCACGCCAAATCTTCTTATGCCGCACCTGTAAGAAAAGAGAAAGCAGCGAGTTTAACCTTGGCATCATTTAACGGACAGTGTGGGATAACACAGACTCTTACCTGAACGCTTTCAGATGCCACAAGACGATCTTCTTTTGGGTCTAAGCTGCAAGATAAACAAGGGAATTGGACAAGAATGATTATTCAGACATTTTTGAACTCTTAAGAACTATATACTTATGGTTCTTCGCCAGGAGGTTTGGAGCCAAGATTTGTCTAGAACTCTTCCAATATCCTCAAGCCAATGAAGTAACTGGCCATCAACGCGCCCCTGCATTCCTCGCAGGATGGAGAGCTCATCATTCAAAACTATAAGGTGAGCTTTGTGAACGGGAATATCAGAGGTGATAAATGGGGATGCAGTGAGGGGCTATTACTCAAATCCACGGGTGGCTAATTCCCTTTCTCCGCCTTTAGGAGACTACTTCTATGGGTCAAGCAGACAACGCTAGGTGGTCCCGTCCAGTCAGTCATCTCTGCACTACGTTGGTGGAGACCGTGGCTATCCAGTTCCGCTCGACACCCCTGTGGGAACCAGGTGAGCGTAACACCAGCTCTACTGAGCCCCCTGTTCCCAATGACTTTTACAACTTCAATGATGCACTCCAATACTTCTCTCCTTTTTCTGATTTTCTCACTTCAAGCTAATTTCTGTTGGTGAAAGAGTAGACCGCCTCTGTCGAGCCGTGAAAAAGTCATCATATATGAATACGTGAACCTCCGATGACCTTGGGCTGCCTCATGTTCTGCAATGCGCTGGTAAATACGCCTCCAGTTTTTTATCCCTTTGATGAAAAGACCCCTCTCTCCACGTTTAGTAAAGGCTAAACAAACTGTTCAAAAAAGGGCATTTTGTATTTCAGAGTAACTTAACCAATGCCGTTTACTCCCATCTTTTCTCCAAAATGCTAACTCTGCTTAAATGCATCTATGTTTGGGAGGTTGAATTGGATGGTGCTGAAAGAAATGGGAAGGTTGATCTGGTTTTGGACGTTGAAACAAATAGTCTGCCACCTGTGGATCATCTTTCCGTGCTCTGTGCTGCACACTCCAGTTCCCTGAGTCTTCAGTATGTGGTAAAGCAGATAAAGATTCTTCTGAATTACTAGAACTTGCCACTTCCTCTGGGGGGGGGGGGTGATGTCTTCCCCAATTATTTCAGGCACACTGGTTTCCAACACTTCCTCCTTGGGGGAATCTTCAATTGTTTGTGACAGACTGGTACCACCACTGGCTGCCACACCCTCAAGACGGACATCCTCAATTATTTCTGTCAGATTTGTTTCCAACACTTCCTCCTTGGGGGAATCTTGAATTGTTTGTGACAGACTGGTACCACCACTGGCTGCCACACCCTCAAGACGGACATCCTCAATTATTTCTGTCAGATTTGTTTCCAACACTTCCTCCTTGGGGGAATCTTCAATTGTTTGTGAAAGACTGGTACGACCACTGGCTGCCACACGCTCAAGACGGACATCCTCAATTATTTCTGGAACACTGGTTTCCAACACTTCCTCTCGTGGGGCACCTTCAATGATTGCTGACATTGTAGTTGCTGCTGCATCTGCCTCTGTTAAGATGTCACCAATAACTGCAGAGACACCGGCTTCTGTCACTTCCTCTGTTCTCACATCTTGAGCTCTTGATGGCTCTAGTGAAGAACCAGGTTTAACACTTGTACAAGATGATGCCTGGTCAACCTCCTCCACTTTTCTCCCAGCAATACCATGTGATATTTTGATAGTCTGACCTGTAAACAGATCTTCAATTTTTTTGTTTTGCTGGATTTCTCCTTCAATTCGCTTTTTCTTCTTTTCGCTTAGTTTTTCTGCTCCTCCCTTTCTTTTTTTAAAAATCCATTTCTCTCCTAAAAAATAAAATTACCTTAAATGGGCATCACCTTCCTGTCTTTATCACGGTAGGTCTAAGTAACCTGGCTGCCAACATCCAAAATAGCATTTCATTACGAGGAAACAAGTGCTTTCCATTAGATCAATGTCAGCATTTTCAGATTTGACTGTTCCCCAGCCCCACCATAACCTCCCTCCCCAAAAAAGAGAACAATATCCAGCTGAGTCTAGCAGTAATCCAGTCCCATGGCATGGTAAATGAACTGGATGCATTCATTTTATTTATCCTGGCCAGCAGTGGCCTGGGCGTTGTATTATGGTCTGACGTCTCTGAAAAAAATAGTAGCCAAAAAGGAAACCTGCATTGTAATAAACTATGAAAAACACCAATGATGTATGCAGCAATACATACTTACAGCAAATGAATTGATAAAGTGACATGCAAATTGTATATTTTAAAGAATATTCATTCAGCAACACTGGTCAAAACTACTAGTCGCAGTGTGTGAATTAACTCATCAAACTCACCCACATGGGCCAACAATAAGGGTCCCACTTTGGCAAGAAAAACGTGCCCACACCAGCATTTTGTGTTTTTGGTTGGCCCTGGGCCTATTGTCCTACAGGCAGGTCCGAGGCTGCTCCAGCTCAACTGACTTTTCAGTACTGACACTTTTTCCCTCATCTTTTCCCCCATTTGCAACCCCTCCCCACAGAAAAAAGTCATGTTTTACCATGGGCAGGGCCACAATCCATCTCTATCAAGGAAGCCTAAATGCTTTGAGAGCAATGTAGCAGCATGCAATACTCTTTACATAACTATTCATGCCAATGAACAGGTACAGCCAGCTTCCAAAACGGATACGGTTACATTTCGCTCATGCCCACATTGCCCAGTAACAAATACAACCAGCTCTGATGCCCAAGAGGCCGTACAGCATAACTGGTACAGCCTGCTCCCAGCTATGGTAAAGCCAGCTCACTTAACACAATCGGCTCCTGATCATTCTCTGTGAACGTTGCTGCACCCATTTAGTAACAGGTAGAGGAGCAAATTCCCACATATGTCAGGCAATAGATAGCAAAAGGTAACACCATTTCCAGTTACAGGTACAGCGAGCTACTGCTCACGTCCAGTAGCATTTACAACCCAAACTCCTCGCACTCATCACCGGAACTGGTACCGCTATAGACTTCAACATGCCTAGCCCCACCCCACCCACCTTACCTCACAATGTCCATACTATAGGGTCCGTTTCGAAAGGCATGTAACACTGGAAACTGAATGTGGAAGAAATGAAAAAGAAAAAAAGGAAACACACCGTGGATGCACTTCCAGGTTGTTTCTTTTTTACATCTTTCAACTTGACGTGTAATCAAATGCAATAAACGTATCCCCTCCTTTCCATAACAACGACCATGCCACAAGGCAAATAGAAAAGCTCCACCATATGAGCCAGTTCCCAAAAGGTTTCCAACTGCATTTAATGTAGGTGGAGAGCGTTCTGCTATGCTAATGACCAATGCGGTGGGTAAGAACGCAATTGCAGCAAGTCATCAAAAGGCTGAAGGAAGCCAGCGTGTGTCATTCATTACATGACAATAGAAAGCTGTGAAAGGACGAACGTTAGTTCTCCTTTCATGCGTGTGTTTACATGCAGAACACAATCAGGTCGATAAGCAGACAAAAACCACAACAAGCGACCTGACAAAATTATAAGCGACTTTGGGAAAAAAGAAGCCCAAAGTCACTTATAATAAGGGTACATGGCAACACTGGTGTACAGGTGGGGCCAGCAATCGCAAACCTCGCTTGTCACGTGTTCCACGCAGGCGTCCCATGAAATCACTCTCCCCTCTCACTGGCGTGAAGTGTCACTTAGAGGCACGTGACTTTCTGGAGCGGCCACACCTGTCACTGTGTATATTTAGAGCAACCCGGGCCCGGTTATACAGAGACAAAGGACAGGCGCACCAAGCAACACTTGTGGCGGCACTGAAACAGGTGCGGCCTGGAATAGGAGTCCAAAAGGAACTCCCACATGTAGTACCCGGAAATGCCACAGCCCAAGATCACCCTCCTCGAGTCACCTGACTCTTGCCAGAGCCTTGCTTTGTTCAGGCAAACCTCGAAATGTGAACGCTCAAAAGTTCACAATCGTAACAGCATGGTCAGATGACTCCATGCCAAAGGGCACATCCGATTCCAGTCCCGCGCTTTGCTTTGATCTTAGTCCATTGTATTCGATAGAAGTGAAACAAAACTACAACTCCCAGAATGCAATTCACCGAGAAGTGAAAGTCTATGGCTGGGGCAATGCTGTACCGGGTGGCATAGGTCTCAGTGGTGGGTGGAAATTGCACTTTCTTATAGAGACCTGTTTAACCCCTAAATGCATGCAGTTTTTGGCAGATTTAAGAGCTGGGAGTTGAGAGACAGGGAGATTAAATGATTTGCCTAGGATCACACCATTTAAGTCAAGTGCAGGAAGTTGGTATTACAGCACACGGTAGGTGTTCTAGAAACGGGGCACACACTCCTAATTTTCTTGGCAAACTCTCCTTAAGAAGTCTCCTGATGTCATTCTTTTACAAAGAACATGTTTTTCTTTGGACAAGGAAGTACACGGGCTCATAACTGAGGGAGTGAAAGGTGCAGACATATCTTGAAGATGAAGCAATTGTATCTCAAAGAGGTTCTCCATAGCCAGTCCTGACGTTTAACTTTGCATGATGGGACGAGAAAAGTGGAACTACAACTCCCAGATTGCAATTGTAATTGGCACGCGAGTGCTCGCTGTCATGATTTCAGATACACTCACTTGATTATATAAGTGGAATGGAAATTAGAAACGGGTGGCAACGATCTGAATTGACTTCCTATCCCAGAACCTGCCAATTATCTCTTTGTAAACGTGGGTATTGAAAGGGGATATGCCAATAAAATAGCTCAGCAGGTTAAGTGAGTAGCGCTGCAATCTGAGTGTGATCTGCAGGTCGCAGGTTCGAATGCCGCCATGGCCAACTCAGCCTTTCACCCTTCTGAGGTCGATAAATGAGTACCAACTTCGGTTGGGTGATAACTGCATGTAAATAGGTTCTCTGTAAAGCGCTATATTAAGACCATACCATGATAAATATCCCATCCAGTCACACCAAGGTGAACGACCCCCCCCCCACCTACCAACCACCCCTTCTCCCTCTCGTGGGGCCTTTACGGGGTCTGGAACAAAAAACAATGTTTTAACAGAATACATATGGATTTCGAGGTGTGAGGCGCTAATTCAAAGTGGGCCGTTTTTACTTGGCATGGGGGCTTCAGCTAGTCTGCGGATCACAACACAATGAGTGATACGGGGCTCTAAAGTGTGATACTCGACCCCAGTGAGGTTTCCGATAAGGAGGTGTACAAGTCAAAACCAACAAGTGAGACTCCAATAAAGTAAATGGGGCCATTTGAAGCTGTCTATGGGTGAGGCTGTCGGTTCTACGTGATTTTGCCGACCTATTTTTGGTCGTGGTACTTTTCATCGCCGACCCTTTCATCGCCAACATTTTTATTTATTTATTTATTTTATTTATGGGGGGGCTGCGCCCCCCCAAACTCCTCTTACTTAAATAATCATACCCCAACCTGCACAAACACCCCCCCTAAAAAAATGTTTTAAAATAAAAATGTTGGCGATGAAAGGGTCGGCGATGAAAAGTACCATGACCAAAAATAGGTCGGCGAAATGCGTGTATACCAGGCTGTCTCCCCCCACTAGTCCCTAGACTCCTTACCACAGTGACTGGCTGGCTGTTGGCTGCTGTCTGTGGGCTGTGGCCGGCACTGGCACTGGGCACTGTCTGCTGGCCGCCTCAGTGCTGCCTGGTGGTCCTCCTGTGTGAGTACTGGGCACTGTTGGCCTCCAAGTTGTCTGGTGAGCTGAGGTCCACTGGTGACGGTGTGTGCTTGCTTGCACTGGGGCTCAGCTCAACTGGTGCTATGCCTGGAGGCACTGGTGGCTCTCTCTCTCAGTCTCTCTGCCAGAGTCAGACAGTGCTGCCTGCTGCAGTGCTGTGCTGTGTCAGTGTGACTGCGGCATCCCGCGCGGCGTGCCCAAATAAATTAGGGCCAGCCCAGGGTGGGTCAGAGGCGAGCAAGGCCCAAGGCAATTAGCAAAGAATTAAATAGCAGCATTGGTGGCAATATTGGGTGGGCAGGGGCAGCCTGCCCAGTCAAATTTTCATTGGCTTATATTCCACGGTGCCGACGGCCCCGGGCCCCATCCCAGCCCCCAGGCACAAGTTGAAGACAGTTGATTTCAACTTTGCAAAGAAGTGTTACTTACTTCCTGCAAAGTTGAAGCAAGTGTGAAATGTGTCACTGTGTTCTGGCAGTGCCGGCCCCAGCTCAGCCCTCAGCCCTGCAGGCAGGCTGCACCCCCAGGTTCAGGACTCGGAGGGAGGCAGGTGGTACAATTGCTTTATTGTGTGTTTGCAATTGCCTTCAGCCTGCCTCCCTCCACTCCAAGAGATCAAAGTAACCTTTTCTGGCTGCCGCAGAACAGAGCGGAGCGTGAGCCGGCGAGCACATACGGCACCAGTCCCCTGCAGTGGCGGCACGGCCGCCGGCCTGGTGGCCCACCGACGTCGTGAATGAATTATGCACATGCATCTGCATGCATCATAAATTATGGTGCATGCATGATGCAGATCCAATCATCAAAGCAAGGTAACATCTAGTGTTACCTTGCTATGATGATTGTGCAGAGACTGCAGACAGTGCCGCCGGCACGCGGCGCCTCCCCCTCCTGGTTCCCTGCCATGCCCGGCTGCGCAGCCCAGCCCAGTCCAGGCGGCTCAAACCCCCCCCATCTGACTTCCAGGCCGCAGACAGCCTGCTGTGAGCCTGGAGCCACACAGACAGCGAGGCGAGCTCCGCACGGCGCGGCGCACATACACACACTAGGCGGGGGCTGCCGGCCTGGCCTGCCAATAAAATAAAAATGACATCTTTTTTTTTTTTTAAACCAGCCCAGAGGTGGCTGCCGGAAAACCAGCCCCAAGGGACCCCAAAGTCGTACGGCCACAGGTGGAAAAACCGAAAGGGCCAGTCCAACCCTGACAGGATGTAAAACTCTACTCAAGGGGATGACTGGTGTGTGCACAATTTCAACATGCTTCTCCCACATACAGGGAAACAAAAATGAAAAGAGGTCCGACACTCCCATGGACTTCATCGGGCCCATGCAAAGGTCAGCGCGGGGAAACAGGTATTTGTTGACAGTCGTTTGTTTGATGTCCAAATGGGTGGAGTACATTTCAGCCCCAGACTGCAGTGCACAAACAGCAGCACTTTGCTGGTCAATCATATTTTTTCAAGATTTGGTTTAACTCAAAGAATAGAGTCAGATCGTGGAAGCCATTTTACTAGTGCAGCGATGACAAAGATGTGTCAAAACTTGGGTGCAAAGAGGAAGCTAAACATTTCATACTGGCCCTCCTCTTCAGGGGGAGTGGAACGGTGCAACAGATCAATTCTTAATATGTTGAAAAAGTTTATAGCTGAGGCAAGATCTGGTTGGGATTTGCACCTTCCTCTGGTGCTAATGGCTATTATGTCAACACCATCTAAATCAACAAATCTCATCCCATTTGAAATTGTGACAGGTAGACAAATGGTTTTACCACAACACCTGCTTTACAGGACCAATTGGCAGGTCCTGGTAAATGCAGCCACCATCCACAAATATGTGTAAGAGCTGAGAAAGCACTTGCAACATGCTTTTGTGTTTGCACAGCAGAATTTGCAAAATCAAACTTGACACAAAAAACATCTGCGAGGCAATATGAGGTAGGCAACCAGGTATATAAGTTCAATTTCAGAAAAGGCAAAAACAAAAATGCAAGTTTCTTGCATCATGGCGCGGGCCATTTAGAAATGTAGATACGGTTTAACCAGTAGTCTATCAAATTGCTATAAAGGAGGGAGAGTTAACTGTAGAACAATGTGTCCACTCTAACCAGATTAAACCGTTCCACCCGAAGCACAAGGTGAGGAGATTAGATCAAATTGGAGAAACTAGTAGGGAGTGAAAGGTGCAGACATATCTTGAAGATGAAGCACTTGTATCTCAAAGAGGTTCTCCATAGCATGTACGTAGTTATGAATATTGTAAAAATAAATATCAAGTTGAAGTGTAAATGAAAAGGGTTGAAAGGAGAGATATATCAGGTGAGTAACTGTGAATACATTTTAAAATCAATGTGAAAGGGGGGGACAAAACATGTGAGCACATAAATGGGAATAAGAGTGCAAGGTAATAAAAAAAAAGATATAGACTGGTTTCCAGGTGACATTTATTTAGATTGCAAAGTATCCCAGGTTGATGTGTGAGTACAATGACATAGGTGATTTCTTGTAGGCAATGACCAATTTGTCTCTTGTGTTTTGAATGAAAATGCCATGTTGATGCTAACCTGCATTTTCTTGCAACCAACAGTACAATTATGTCTTTTTGTATTTCTTATACTCAACCCGTGTATTATTCGCAGGTGCAGAAAAGGTATTGTTGACTGTTAATTATATTGCATAATTATGTGCATGATACAACATTTTATTCCAGCGCTCTGCAAAGGAAAGAGACAATTTCTTGTGTGTTATGTACTTGGTTCTTAATTTGTCTTTTTCTCTTTGCTTTAGTGCTTTAGATACTAACTAATTTCCCTGCCAGTGCTCTGGGAGTTGGAGGCAGCCAGATCCAGAGGAGACCATCTCAGAATGGGGGTCCCTGGAAAACAAAACCTGGACCGAAGAAGGGGGCGAGATGGTGACACCTGAAGCAAGCCCACCCACTGAGGATGGAAGCTTGCTTCACACTGAAGAAAGCAGCAGCAGGGTCGCAGGTACCCTTTAATCCTCATGATGGATGTGCCACAACTCTAATGGAGTAGGCTTTTACAGACAGCCTAATTATCTTTGTCTGGCCCAATTGATAGCTTTCTACAGGGCTGTTTTCCCACTTTTTTACATGGACTGATGCAACCATCAATGGAATAGACATTGTGGACAGCATCATTATTTTCTTTTTATATGTTTCATATCCTTTGTAAGAAAAGGGACTTGATGAAAAGGGACTTTATTGTTCTAGCATGTTGATGGTTAATGGTTCAAAAAAATCACAAGAATTAAAAAAAAAAGAAATAAGTCTAAACACATCTACAAAGAACAAAGATCACTAAAATAAAAGAGACAAAACAAAAGTGATCATGACACCAAAAGATAAAGAGTTTTAACAAATCTAAATAAAATATATATATATACATTCATTAAATGGCCACGGTAGTGGCCATGTAGTTATGGTTAAGTTGCTGTTTCCATAGGAAGAGCACTTTTTGGGTGGCTTATAACTTCGCTCTCCCTGGACGGATCCTCACCGAACTTTGCAAAAAAAGTATTTGGGTCACTCTGAATATTTTTGCAAAGTTTGGTGAGGATTCGTCCAGGGGGGGCAAAGTTATAGGGGGGGTCCCAAAACTTTTTTTTTTCCCATAGACTGAATGGGAAAAAAAATGTGCTCGCGCCTACAGCCCAAACCGCTGGACGGATTTCCACCAAATTTGGACCAGGAGCAGCGGCTTGGTCCCGCAAGCGTGCTTTTGCAAAAAATTTTGGTGAAAATCCGTCCAGTTGTTTTTTTTAAAATGACCAAAAAGTAGGTAAAAAAAAATTAGTGATATCTGTGTTCGGTTCGCGGACACACTTCCCCGTTCGCTCCGCGGACAATGTCCTGACTGCCCAATCGTCTTGCGTGATGTTCGCGGACATGCAACGTGTTCGCTGATTGGACGGCGTGGAGCGTAAAGCGCGTCAGGTTTTTCCGTAGCGCCCGCCATCTTGGATTCGCGGACGTCCGCGGACAGCGCAGTGAAACTTTGTTCAAAATGTGTATTTTGTAGAGTGTGTTGGTGTGTAGGAGTGTTTGGGGAGGGTGGGAGTGTATTAGATAGGATGAAAGTTGTGTTTTTTATGTGTTAGACGTTCTTTTTGTGTTCGATTTGTTTGCGGACATCACGGGTGTTCTGAAATGTTCTAAATAAACAGACTGGGGGGTGTTCTAAGGACTCAATATGTGTCCGTTTTGTTCGCAAGCAAAGTGAAACTGTTCTAAGAACACCCGCGGTGTCCTGAAATGTTCGCAAATAAACAAAATGGGGGTGTTCTGAAGACGTTTTTGAGAACACTCCCGGTGTCCTGAAATGTTCGTAGGGGGTGTCCTGAGGACGCTGTCCGTATTGTTCTCTGTCAAGTTGAATGTGTTCTAAGAACACCCACGGTGTCCTGAAATGTTCGCAAATAAACAAAATGGGGGTGTTCTGAAGACGCTTCTAAGAACACTCGCGGTGTCCGGGGAGTGTTCGTAGGGGGTGTCCTGAGGACGATGTCTGTATCGTTCTCTGTTAAGTTGAATGTGTTCTAAGAACACCCGCGGTGTCCTGAAATGTTCGCAAATAAACAAAATGGGGGTGTTCTGAAGACGCTTCTAAGAACACTCGCGGTGTCCGGGGAGTGTTCGTAGGGGGTGTCCTGAGGACGCTGTCCGTATTGTTCTCTGTCAAGTTGAATGTGTCCTAAGAACACTCGCAGTGTCCTGAAATGTTTGCAAATAAACAAGATTGTGGTTTTCTGAAGACGCTTCTAAGAACACTCCCGGTGTCCTGGAATGTTCGTAGGGGGTGTCCTGAGGACGCTGTCCGTATTGTTCTCTGTCAAGTTGAATGTGTTCTAAGAACACCCGCGGTGTCCTGAAATGTTCGCAAATAAACAAAATGGGGGTGTTCTGAAGACGCTTCTAAGAACACTCGCGGTGTCCGGGGAGTGTTCGTAGGGGGTGTCTTGAGGACGCTGTCTGCATCATTCTCTGTTAAGTTGAATGTGTTCTAAGAACACCCGCGGTGTCCTGAAATGTTCGCAAATAAACAAAATGGGGGTGTTCTGAAGACGCTTCTAAGAACACTCGCGGTGTCCGGGGAGTGTTCGTAGGGGGTGTCCTGAGGACGCTGTCCGTATTGTTCTCTGTCAAGTTGAATGTGTCCTAAGAACACTCGCGGTGTCCTGAAATGTTCGCAAATAAACAAGATGGTGGTGTTCTGAAGACGCTTCTAAGAACACTCCCGGTGTCCTGGAATGTTCGTAGGGGGTGTCCTGAGGACGCTGTCCGTATTGTTCTCTGTTAAGTTGAATGTGTTCTAAGAACACCCGCAGTGTCCTGAAATGTTCGCAAATAAACAAAATGGGGGTGTTCTGAAGACGCTTATAAGAAAACTCCCGGTGTCCTGGAATGTTCGTAGGGGGTGTCCTGAGGACGCTGTCCGTATTGTTCTCTGCAAAGTTGAATGTGTTCTAAGAACACCCGCGGTGTCCTGAAATGTTCGCAAATAAACAAAATGGGGGTGTTCTGAAGACGCTTCTAAGAACACTCGTGGTGTCGGGGGAGTGTTCGTAGGGGGTGTCCTGAGGATGCTGTCCGTATTGTTCTCTGTCAAGTTGAATGTGTCCTAAGAACACTCACGGTGTCCTGAAATGTTCGCAAATAAACAAAATGGGGGTGTTCTGAAAACGCTTCTAAGAGCACTCGCGGTGTCCGGGGAGTGTTCGTAGGGGGTGTCCTGAGGACGCTGTCCGTATTGTTCTCTGTCAAGTTGAATGTGTCCTAAGAACACTCGCGGTGTCCTGAAATGTTCGCAAATAAACAAGATGGTGGTGTTCTGAAGACGCTTCTAAGAACACTCGCGGTGTCCGGGGAGTGTTCGTAGGGGGTGTCCTGAGGACGCTGTCCGTATTGTTCTCTGTCAAGTTGAATGTGTCCTAAGAGCACTTGCGGTGTCCTGAAATGTTCGCAAATAAACAAGATGGTGGTGTTCTGAAGAAGCTTCTAAGAACACTCCCGGTGTCCTGGAATGTTCGTAGGGGGTGTCCTGAGGATGCTGTCCGTATTGTTCTCTGTCAAGTTGAATGTGTCCTAAGAACACTTGCGGTGTCCTGAAATGTTCGCAAATAAACAAGATGGTGGTGTTCTGAAGACGCTTCTAAGAACACTTGCGGTGTCCGGGGAGTGTTCGTAGGGGGTGTCCTGAGGACGCTGTCCGTATTGTTCTCTGTCAAGTTGAATGTGTTCTAAGAACACCCGCGGTGTCCTGAAATGTTCGCAAATAAACAAAATGGGGGTGTTCTGAAGACGTTTTTGAGAACACTCACGGTGTCCTAGAATGTTCGTAGGGGGTGTCCTTAGGACGCTGTCCGTATTGTTCGTTGTTAAGTTGAAAGTGTTCTAAGAACTATCGCATTGTTCTGAAATGTTCGTAGGGGGTGTCCTGAAAACAGTGTCCGTATTGTTCGCTGGCAAGTTCAAAGTGTTCTAAGAACACTCATATTGTTCCCGGACATTAAAAGTTTCCCATAGATCATAGTTGAAATGTTTGACTCTATGGATGTGATATGCTGCAGTGGTTGTTGCCAGGGCATAGAGTCTTGGGTGCAGGGCTGTTAATCCTCTGTTTTGGAAATGTTGCCAAAGGTTAACATTTCCAATGCTGCCAACAGTTTTACAGCAGAGTTTGTGCCCTAATGTTTTAAAAATAGGTTCACCTTTTACTGGTGTTAATTGAAGCAGATCTCCAAAAACAATAATGTGTTTTCCTGCAAAGAGCTCTTCATAGTCTGTTTTGAGTACTTCTTGTAATCTGAGGTGAATCAAAGCTAACATCAGGTTGGAGACCATGCTCACTTCATCTATTAGTAGCATTTTCATTTGTTTCAATACTCTGCGTAATTCCATTGCAGCTTCTGCAGAAAGTTTGTAATAGTCTAATTTGTTCTGGTGTTCTACTGGTAATAGTAGTAATCGGTGTAATGTAACACCACCTATGTTGTAGGCAGCTAAACCTGTGGGGGCAGTGACAACAGCTGACAGTTTGTTGTTTGTCAATTGTTGAAGGAACTTACTAATGATTTTGATTAGGAATGTTTTGCCAGAACCAGCTTCACCACTGACGTACAGTAATATAGGTTTATAATTATGGCAGGAACATTCTTTATTTTCATGTTTTACACCATGTGCAATTTGTTTTGTTACTTCTTGAAAAATGCTACTTTGCTCATTGTTTAGTTTTGATTGTAGTATAGTTAAGTCTTCCTTATCTTCATACTGACACATGGTGTTTTCTACTTCTATCATAGCTAATTCTGCCTCATTTGTTATTAGTGGTTCTCCCAGTGGTTCTTGGCTTCCTGTTACAGAAGGTTGACTACTGTCAGGAGTATCCTTATCTAGTTGGTTTTGGAGTTCTTCTTCATGTTGCTGTTCATTGTGCAACATTGTTTTGTACTGTGTAAAGTTTACATCAGGTATAGTGCTTTCATTTGCTTTGAAAGCATCCTCATATGAGTCATAGTTATCTAGTAATTGTTCTTCTTTTCTCCATGGTTTGAAGAGTTGTAGCAGGGACATGTAATATACTTCTTTATGTTGAGGAGTCTTCAATGACAATTTGATATGATTAATTAAATTTGGTTTAGTGAGTTTAACTAAGCTGCCTTCACAGTCTGTCACTCTATATTTACCTTTTTTTCATCAGGTTTCATATTATTTTTGTATGTGTAGTTTTGGGCTATTTGGTATAGACACATGTTTTCCAAAGTATTACTTCTGTTTGGGTAGTATGTGTCCAATAAATTGTTTTTTAAAATGTCTTGGCTGTTGGGATCATGTTTGGCTATTGTTTCTATATCTTCATATGATTTTAGAACTCTTTTTCTAGATTTAGCTGGACCAAGACTTAGCCATACTATATTTTCAGATTTACCATACAATGAAGTATCAGTTAAACGATCAGCTGCTTCATAAGATCCACATTCTCAATGGGTGAGCATTTTTATGCCCAAGCTGTATAATTTCTGAGATACCGTTTTATCTGATGACAGGTCATTCCAGAGGTCTTGGAGCTCTGTCTTTTCTGCTTTAGATAAGTATGCTGTGACATATCGTGCAACTGCAGTAGAATTGTCTGCAATGTACTGCACATCTATGTTTGCATTCCATAAGTGGGCAATGATTGCATTATAATCATTGATATATTTTTCTTCCTCTTTTCTTTTTATGTAATATGTATTTTTAGGTGACTTACCTTTAACACTATGTCTAACTGAAGACATGAGGTTGTTTACTTGACCTGTATTTGTAACTGGTCTAGGGAAACCAAATCGGCATTTGGTGTAGTATTTGCCTTTGTTTTTGTATTTGCGACGACAATATTTTCCACATTTGTGTCTTTGAAATTGTAAAATTTGTGAATGAAGGTCACTATTTGTGGCTTCTGATGGAATTTCACAAGTGACATATTTTTCAATAAACTGTAAAACAGTGGCATCACTGTCTTGACCAAATTTAGGAGCATCTTTAATCCATAAAAGCATGTGGATATGTGGTGCTCCTCTGGCTTGGTATTCTTTTCTCCAAAAGAAGTGTTGCACTTCTCCAAGGGGAGGAACAGTTTTATTACAAATAAAATGTAGCATAGCAATGAAGCGATGGTGGAAATATCTTGAAACATTAACAGGATCCAAAGAACAAGGTTCTCCAGGTGTTAGAATATCAATGTTTGTTTTGTTTTTATTTGATATGTGTAGGAAATCATGTAAATCTTCCCATGCATATTCTGCACAACTTAATGTAACAAACCAAGTGGGTGGGCCAAGGTTTCTGATCATGCAACGTACATCTCCATGACGTCGAAACCAGTACTCTTTAGTACCACGCATATTTGCTAATAGATTTGTAATATTTGATTGTAAAACCTCATCCTTTTGTTGCACTTTCTCTAATAATTGTGTAGCTGTCATATTTTGAAAGTGTGATCCTGATTTTAATATGTGTGCAACTCCGTAACATAAAGTTGCTAGTTCACTTTCAAAGAGTAGGTGGAATATGTATTCCACATTTTGTCTAAATCTGGGATCTTCAGAATACATCCGTAATGAGCGGTATTCTGAAGTTGATATTTGAATAGGTCTATCATCATACCTTCCTCCTTTGCCAGTAGGAAAGAGTAGTGGAAAAGCATGTGCTTCTATACTTTTTTCCCATATACTGATTGGCGATCCTTTTGTTTGACGCATTTGGTAAGTTTCCAGTACATCTTGTACGGTGTCATTACAGTGCAAAGGATGAATTGTATAATGGTCTAAAGTATTTGATATTGTAGCAGGATCTAGTAGCTTAAATTGACCAGCTTCTTGTGTTTCTTGAATTATTTCAGTTGTATCTTTCAAGTTTTCTTCAATATTAATTTCTTTGTAATATTCATTATTCTTTTTAAGATATTGGAAGGCTTGTCTAACTTTATATAAATCTACCATTTTTTTTTGTCTTTTGTAGGTACTCCATTTACTAATATAATTACAGATTGCTGCATTGGACGTTGCACTCCTAGAGTATGCACATTTTCTTTTAGATTTAATGGTAAATAAACTACTTTTCCACGAATGCCTTTTACCAATTCAGAGGGAGGTAATTTTGCTGTTTTTGGTTGAAGGCGTATTATTGCTTGAAATGGGTGTACTGTTTGAATTATGATGCTCTCATATAAATTAAGTTGTTGTAGAGGTTTTGGTACTGGGTATAATTCCAAATTATTTGTGATAGAACGTGAAGGAGTTTGGTTGTTGTCAAGTTTTGTAGTGCAATAACTGCAAAGTATTAAGGGCTCAGTTATTTCATATTTGTTTTCTGCTACAAGGTAGAGAGCTAATTCAAACCATTTAGAATCGTCATTGTCTTCTATTTTGTATGATAGGTCCACAGTTGTTGTGTTACTTTTATAAAAATTTTACGGCAACATACACATACATGGTTTGGTACTTCATCTGATGTACTTTTAAATTTTAGTATTTCTTTTTTGTATGTGTTTAGCAAAAGGTTGCCATGTGTAGAATTGTTGCTTAATTGGTTTAAAGCTATTTCATTCTGTAAATGGCTTTCACTTCCAAAATATTTTTTCTGGATATAGTGAATTTCTTCAAGTAGGTCTTTTGCTGTACCATGTAGAAGGATGTTATTTAACTTTGCTAGTGCTAAAGCAGGACTTTTAGCATAGTACAGTTTATAGACTAGATTTCTTATAGTTGAATGATGTGTTGATATCCTTTTGATATCATGGAAAGTGGTTTTACAAGTAGGTCCTGTAATGCAGGCCAATGAATGTCCTTGTAGTCCTGTGTACTTGCGCACTGGACAGGTATCTATATTTTGCAGTAATTTAATTTTGATTTTGTCTTTGCTTTTTACATATTTATTGAGGAATTGGCGTAAAGATTTGAAACATTGTTTGCGAATGTTACACATTGACGTGCATGGCCATTTGTACACTAGACGTTCTGATTCAGTTGAATGGAGGGGTAATTCTAAGTTTTCAGGGCATATTTTTGTAAGGAGTACTTCTTGTTCCATTATGGTATTATTCACTTTTTCATAACCTCGACCACTGCTATTTATGGCAATTGTATTTGTTTGCTTTTGTTTGTACGCTTCTTCATTAAAATATGGTTCTGTGCTCGTAGTGTGATTCCATTCACCTCCGCAGATACTTAAGAAGGTCTTTCTGTTGACATTTCGCTTATTGAGAAGTCTTTTTTGTAATTTAGTTATTAGTTTTGTTAGTGGTTTCATTTTGTTTAACAGTAAAATAAATACATTTCTTTTGAGAAGAATTGCACTGTCCATCAATGCTTCTAAGATTAATTTCCTACGATAGGTTTTAAGCTTTGAACCTGATTTCTCTCCTGTTTTTATAAGATTTTGAAGGACTTTGTGACGGTATATTTTGGCTAAAATACTTTTCTTGGTATGCTTACTTTGCACTATATTAAAATTTGAAGAAGTAGTTTTATCTGTACTGATAGCTGATTTTCTGTTAATTGTTTTTTGGTTTGTTTTACATTTTGATAGAGGAAGCGAAGTTGTTGTACTTGAAACTTCTTGTGTTTCACTAAATGATTATATTAGCTGTTTTGTTTCAACTTTTTTTACAAATTCTGCTAGAGATGGATGCTTATGTTGGACACCTTTATTTTCATTTGCTCTACTTTTGCGTTGCTTTCTACGGACTTGACTTTTGGTAGGCATTCTTTAGGGTCTGTTGAAAAAAATAAAGAAGATATGGGTTGGGGTGTTCTGGAATGTATGTGTGCTGTGTGCATGAGTGTTTGAGTAAGATGATAAAGATGTATGTAATGGTGTGTGATTGTGCATTGGGAACTAAAAATAGTAGGGATAGGTATTCTTGAATTTATGTGTTACTAAACTGGGGTTCAGATGACAAAAAAAAGTGAGCTAGTGGTGTGGAAAAGTACAAATAGTAAATCTAGTGTATACAATTAAAACAGTTGTTTGTTCTATAATATGAAAATTGTAGTGGTTCAGTTGGGTAATTTGTGTGTGCAAAAATAGAAATTTGTGGGCCATTCTGGCTGTAAATCGCTGTTTAAGACATGGAAATTTTTGGACAAAATGGTACAAAATCTCTATTTTTAGAAACCAAAATAGCTCGTAATAATGTTATAGTATATTTGATTAATAATACAAATATTATGGTGATATTTAACTTACTTTTTTTAAAATTAACAGGTAACTTCTTAGTTTTTCTTTCTTCTTCGAATTCGGCTGCTTCTTTTCAGGAAACTGGTCTTCACTGCAATTGTAAAAGCTTCAAATTAGTAACTTTGTTTGTATATAGCACTGTTTTTAATTTAGATATTGATTTTTTTAATTGAAATCCTCAGTGCCTTCTGTAAACTAATTTATTTACATAAGATACATTGCATCAGTTGAGTACATATGATATGTTCTTAATGAACAAATTGTATTGAATGACTAACTGTAGCAAAAAAAAAATATCTTTACTATGTCTTGTGAAATTTATAATATATTAGTGAATACCACTATTTCTGTAAGTAAACTGTTCTAGGTAATAGCGCCTCAATGTCATGTCTAATTTAAAGTAAATAAATAAATAAAAACAAAAAATATGAAATTGTATAAGTATTTTTATAAAGGTTTAAACATAGATTGTGTTTGCATGCAATTTTGTTTGAATATATGTAGTCTATATATTTCATTTAAAAAATGTTAGTTTAACATGATTTGAGTGTGTGTGTATAAAGAAAGTAAATAGTATAAAGGTTTATAAGTGATAGTTGATTTTAGGAAATTGAAAAAAGTACAGTAAATTCATTTTACAGATTTTACAAGGTAAAAGTCTGTTTGAAAATGTGTTCATCTACTATACAGAAAATATGCATACCTGAAGTTTGTGTTCATGCATATGGATATGCATGGAGCTGCAAGTAGAAATCTTGAAGACTTGTACAGTATTTCTGGTAGATGGTGCTTGCCAATGATATGACACTTGTACTCAGAGAGATTCAGAGTACATTTGCAGTGCTGATCTATGATGATGCAGTTAGATGTAGAGGTCTTGAATGTGATTGGTGCATGGTCATGTGGTTTTTGAGGTACATCCAATGAGGGAATGGCAGAGAGAGTGTAGTGGAAATGGTAGAAGGGCTGTTCATGTTACGATATGTCTGCGGACATGGCGGTAGTTCGCGGACATCGGGAGTTACATCCGGGGATTTTTGGGTTCAGAAGTCATGCAAATGAGAATAAGCACTGAAAGGGATTGGTCAGGAAAGTTTGGTGGGTGTGTTGTGCCAGGAGAGATTTTCTCAGATACTCTTTTTGCTGAGAGAACAAAAGATAGCTATGGCTGTGTGTTTCAGAAAACAGATTGTTTGGATTTTAGGAGATTCGTGGATACATTGGTTGAAGGTGCATGCAGAAAGCTGTGGAGTAGCTGTAGATCTTGTATTCCCACATGTGGAAGTAAACTGGCATGGAGTACGTGGAATGAAGTGGTTGGACTTGCTACCTCTTTGTGCTACTTTGGAGACAGAGCAACATCCAGACATAATTGTAATTCATTGTGGAGGGAACAGTTTAGGACATGTGACTGGAATTTTTTTGCAATTTGCTATGAAAGAAGGACTTAGGAAGGTTATCGACATGTTTCCTAATTCTCAAGTGATATTTTCACGGATTGCGCAGAGACAAATGTGGCTTTGTTCTTCTTCATTTGGTCCACAAATGGAAAAAGCAAGGCGCAATGTTAATAAGGCTGTTTGTGGCTTTCTAAGAGATTTTGGCATGTCTTCTTTTCACAATGAAAATATTATGTTTTGTAGTACATACATTTTTCGCAGAGATGGAGTCCATCTTACTTATGCTGGCAATCAGATTTTTCTGAGAAATGTACAAAATGCATTGCGACCTTTTTTGGAATTACAACAACGATTTTGAAGTAGATGTTAAGCATTTACAATTTTTGACTTACAAACACCACCCAAAGGCTCTTTTCAGAGCCACCACTTCTTTCCAGAGAAAATTACAATGTTTGTGATGGAGTAGCAACCCAATTTTTTTAACGTTCGCGAACTGTCCGCGGACTTCTAAAAAATACAAAGAGCACTGCTTCATTTATTTTCACTTCTATTTTTTAACTGGGAAAGGCGGCTCTGAAAAGAGCCTTATTTTTTTGGGATTTTTGTAATTTTGTATTTTTTGGGGTTTTTCAGACACAACACACTAGGAGAGGAGGGTAAAGGAGGGTAAAGGGGGGGACACCAACCACAGGGATAAGAAAGGGCGAGCTGAGAGAGGAAGATGTAGAGTGGGTTTTTTTTGGGTAGTGAGCAGGTCTTCTCGTGCTCTGAGACGATAGTCTCAAAAGCACTCCGAAGTCGCTCCCCCCTGCAGAGTACTGTGTCAGAGTACATACATACAACTGTGACCCTCGAAAGGTAAGGGTCATCAGCATTCTGTATGGCCTGTGAGGCAGCTTGAGGAAGACGCTGTCCCACAGAGGTGGTCCTTGTGGTGACAGGATCAGAAACAGAGGATGAAGAAGAGGAAATCAACCTGCTACGTTCTTTGCAAGGTACAACCCTGCGAATAGCCCCAGAGTGAAATGACCTCAGGTGTCGCTTCATAGTAGTGGTCCCAAAGCTGTACTTACCGTGCTTCCCCCGACTGAGTATAATTTTGCACTCATTGCAGGTAACACGGTTCGCACTAGCCTTAGGAACATTACCATGAATGGTAAATAACCGCCACACCCAAGACTCACGCCTAGTGCGGGTAGTAGGGTTTTCCTCTACCTCATTCTCATCATCCTCTTCTTCCTCCTCCGCATCCTCACTCCTGTTCCCCTCTTCAGGCCCTTGGGGAGGTGGTGGTGGTGGAGGGGGTGGGGGTGGTGCTGAAGTAGGTGCAGCACCAAGTGGCAGTTCAGCAGCCAAGGATGCCATCTCGATGATGGTGTAGTCTGAAGATGGCAGCAAAAATCACTGTGTTCTGAAGAATAGCCAGAAACACAATGGGAATAAGCTCTTGGGCATGGTCTTTTATAGGGGTGCTTGTGCGCGGTTCGCGGACATGCGCACTGTCCGCGGACAGATCGAACACAAAAAAAGGATCGGAAAGTTTCAAAAGGTATATAGAAACTCAAGATTGCTATGTGGGACTTGTGCCATGGTGAGATTTTATTGAAAAATATTATGGATTAACTGAAAATGTACTTTTAAATTGTTCAGGGACACGAACAGTGTCCACATTTCAGGACACACGATGAGCGTGGGCGCGGTCATATGATCCATTCGCGAACTAGTCCGCGAAGGAAGCGCCTGTCCGCAGGACACCAAGTGCACGGAGATTGGTTAGCGCATGCGCATTGATGTCCTACGGACACTGTTCGGGTTCTGAAGTAATTAAAAGTGCGTCACACGTGAAACGAACATTTCAGGACACCGCGTGTGTTCTTAGAACAGTTTAAACTTGGTAGCGAACAGTAAGGACAGATATAGTGTTCTTCAGGACACGTGTAATTTAGTTTATGTACGAAGGAGCGGTGGGGCATCTGGGTGTGGATTTGGAAGTAGGAATGGGACATCTGGGTGTGGATCAGAAGGGAGGGATGGGGCATCTGGATGTGGCTCTGAAGGGAGGGGTGCAGGCACTTGGGGGGGGGGCATTGGCTGATGTACCCCACTTGTGACCTGCTTTTGAAAACTGTCCTCTACCCTCCTACCCCACCCACGAAAAAGTTGAGCCTGGCTCCACCAATGCAGTTGCTGGTCATATGTTTTGATTACAGGGCTCTTTCATGTTTTGTTTACTGTGTCCTTTTAAAATGGGTAGTGTCTCTTTTCAAGGAGGAAGGATATATAGACCACTTTCTGCACATTTTACAAGGACAAGAGGGTCTGTTTAAATTGCGCAGACTGTATGCTATTTACACTTTGTCCTTGTGAATAGGATACATTCTGCACAGTTCACATGGCAAAGAGAGTTTGTCTAAATTGTGCAGAAAATATGCTTATTTCTCCTCCAAGTCACCTGATGAGAACAAGGCAGAGCAATGTGTTCTGTTTATTTAACTGGAAGCTCCTCCTCCTTATCGCGTGAACTTTGAGCATATTATGTCCTAGGTCATCTTCTCATCTCGAAGGGAAGGAACTGTCAGGAGAAGAATCGTGCATTCTGTAAATTTCTAATGTAAGGGTAGAGGGCAAATAGGGGCACATGTGCTAACTTAGAGGGGCATCTGATGATTCATGAAGAGGCAGTGGAATGTTAATGTAACAAAGAGGGGGTCTGTGTGCTAACAGGTGCCTAGAATGGGGTCCCTAGACGGGGTTGGTGGGGGACATCGGGTTGTAGATCTGGAGACAGGAATGAGGCATCTGGGTGTGGATCTGGAGGGAAGGATGCAGCATCTGTGTGTGGATCTGGAGGGGCGCATGAGGCATCTGGGTGTAGATCAGAAGGGAGGGATGGGGCACCTGGGTGTGGATCTGGAGTGAGGGATGGGGCATCTTGGTGTCGATCTAAAGGGAGGGATGGGGCATCTGGGTGGGGATCTTAAGGGAGTCGATGGGACATCTGGGTGTGGCTCTGGTGGGAGGGATGGGGCATCTGTGTGTGGAATAGAATGGAGGGATGGGGCACCAAGTTGGGGATCTGAAGAGAGGGGTGGGGCATCTCGGAGTGGATCTGGAGGTAGGGATGGGGTATCTTTGGTGAGGATCTGGAGGTGGAAATGTGGGCACCTGGGTGTGGATATTGAACGGAGGGATGGAGCATCTGATTGTGGATCTGGAGGGAGGGATGGGGCATCTGAGTGTGGCAGGAGGGATGGGGCACTTGGTTTTGGATTTAGAGGGAGGAATGGGCATATGAGTGTGATCTATTCGGATGGACGAGGGAACCTGGGTGTAGATTTGAAGGGAGGGATTGAGGCTTCTGGGTGAGGTAAGGAGGGAGGGATAGGGGATCTGGGTAAGGATCCTAGGGATGAGGATCTGGAGGTAGGGATGGGGCATCTGGGTGTGGATCTGGAGGGAGGGTTGTGGGCACCTGGGTGTCGATCTGCAGGGAGGGATCGGGCATCTGGGTGTAGTTCTGGAGGGAAGAACAAAGGCACATGGGGGTAGATCTAGAGGGAGTGATGGGGCTCTGGGTGTGGGTTAGGCGGGACAGATGGGGGATCTGGGTGTGGATATATGCAGGGAGGGATGGAGGTATCCGTATGTGGATCTGAAGGTAGGGATGGGACATCTGGATGTGGATCAGTAGGGAGCGATGAGGCATCTGTGTGTCGCTCTGAAGGGAGGCATGGGACACTTGGGTTTGGATTTGGAGGGAGGGATGGGCATATGAACGTGATCTGTAGGGAGTGAAGAGGGCACCTGGGTGAGTTACTGGAGACAAGGATGGGGCATCTGGGTGTGTATCAGAGTTAGTGTTGGACATCTGCATGTGGATCAGGAGGTAGGAATGTGGACACCTGTGTGTAGATAATGAAGAGAGGGATGGGGGCATCTGGGTGTGGAACTGGAGGGAGGGAATGGGGCTCTGGGTGTGGGTCAGGTGGGAGCAATGGGACATCTGGGTGTGGCTCTTGAGGGTAGGATGGGCCACTTTATAATTTTTCTTTTATAACATGCTTGATACCAGCAAGTGGTTTCTAGTGTGGAATCATGATTCAAACCTGTGTTGCGCTGCAGTGTCTATCTTCAAAGACAAATGATTTGCCCCTAAGCTATTCTTCCTCTCCAAGGGAGCATGTGGGGCAGCTAGCTGAGGATCTCAAAGGATGGAAGGGGCACCTTGGTTTGGATATAGAGGTAGAAAAAGGGGAACCTGGGTGTGGATATTGAAGAGAGGGAATGGACACCTTGGTATTTATCTGGAGGGAGGGGTGGGGCATCTGGTTGTAGATCTGCAGGAAGGGATGGGGCATCTAGGTGCACATCTGGAGGAAGGGATGGGGCTTCTGAGTATGGATCTGGATAGTGGCATGAGGTAGCTGGGTGTGGCTCTGGATGGAGTGATGGGCACTCAGGTTTGGATTTGGAAGGATGGATGAGGCCTCTGAGTGCTGTTCTGGAGGGCGGGAAGAGGACACCTATGTGTGGATCAGGAGGAAAGCATGAGGCATCTCGATGTGGGTCTGGAGGGAGGCATGGGGAATCTGGGTTTGGATTTTGGGGGAGCAATGGGGCAACAGGGTGTGGTTCTGAAAGAGGTATGAGGCATCTGGGTTTGTATCTGGAGGGAGGGATGAGGCTCTCGGTGTGGATCTCATGGGAGGGTATGGGGCATCTGGGTGTGGATCCCAAATGATGGGTGGGATGGAGTGTCCTGGGTTTAGATCGGGAGGGAGGGATGGGGCCTCTGGATAGATCTGGAGGGAGGCATGAGGCATCTCGGTGTAGATCAGAAGGGAGGGATGGGGCACCTGGGTGTGGATCTGGAGGAGGGATGGGGCATGTGGGTGTGGATCAAAAGGTAGGGATGGGGAATCTGGGTGTGGATCAGAAGGGAGGGATGGGGCACATGAGTGTGGATCTGGATGGAGGCATTAGGCATCTGAGTGTGGATCTGAAAGGAGGTATGGGGCACCTGGGTCTGTATCTGGAGGGAGGGATGAGGCTCTCAGTGTGGATCTCGTGGGAGGGTTTGGGGCATCTGGGTGTGGATCTCAAGTGATGGGTGGGATGGGGTGTCCTGGGCTTAGATCAGGAGGAAGGGGTGGGGCATCTGGGTGGATCTGGAGGGAGGCATGAGGCATCTCGGTGTAGATCAGAAGGGAGGGATGGGGCACCTGGGTGTGGATCTGGAGGAGGGATGGGGCATGCGGGTGTGGATCAGGAGGTAGGGATGGGGCATCTGGGTGTGGATCAGAAGGGAGGGATGGGGCACCTGAGTGTGGATCTGGAGGGAGGCATTTGGCATCTGGGTGTGGATCTGAAAGGAGGTATGGGGCACCTGGGTGTGAATCTGGAGGGAGGGATTGGGCATCTTGGTTTGAATCTGGAGTTTAGACTGGGCGCAACTGGATGTGGATATTGAAGTGAGAGATGGGGCACCTTGGAATGGATCTGGAACTAGGGATGGGGCATCTGGGTGTGGATCAGAAGGAAGGAATGGACATCTGGGTGTGGATTGGAGAGAGGGTTGGGGGCCCATTGGTGTGACTCTGGAGGGAAAGAAGAAGTTACCTGGTTGTGGTTCTATAGGGAGGGATGGGGCTCTGGGTCTGGGTCAGAATGAAGGGATGGGCGATCTGGGTGTGGATCTGGAGGTAGGGATAAGACATCTGGGTGTGGATAAAAATGGAGGGATGGGACATCTGGGTGTGGCTCTGGAGGTGGATCTGGAGAGTGCGATGGGGCTCTGGATGTGGCTTGGGAGGGAGGGATGGAGCATCTGGGTGTGGATCTGGAGAGACGGGTGGGGAAACCTGAGTGTGTTTCTGGAGGTAGGAATGTGGGCACCTGGGTGTGGATATTGAAGAGAGGGATGGGGCATCTGATTTTGGATTTGGTGGGAGTAGTGGGACATCTGGGTGTGGATCTTGAGGGAGGGATGGGGCATTATACTTATTATTATAATAGTTATTTTATAACGTGCTTAATACCAGCGGGTGGTTTCTAAGGCGGGATCGGGATACAAACCTGTGTTGAGCTCCCTTGTCTTGCTTCCAAGTCAAATGCTTTGCCCCTGAGCTATCCTTCCTCCCCAAGGGAGTGTGTGGGGCATCTAGGCATGGATCTCTAATGAATGGATTGGGTACCTTGGTTTGGATATAGAGGTAGTAATGCGGGCACCTGTGTGTGGATATTGAAGAGAGGAATGGGACCCCTAGGTATGGATATGTACATCTGTACGGAGGCATGGGGCATCTGGGTACATAGCTGGAGGGAGGGGTGGGTCATCCGGGTTTGTGGATCTGGAGGGTGGCATGAGTTTTCTGGGTGTGGCTCTGGATGGAGTGATAGGGCTTCTGGGTGTGGCTCTGGAGGGAGTGATGGGGTACTCAGGTTTGGATTTGGAAGGAGGGATGAGGCATCAGAGTGCCAATCTGGAGGGAGGGAAGAGAGGCACCTGTGTGTGGATCAGGAGGAAGGCACAAGGCATCTGGGTGTGGATCCGGAGGGAGGGATGGGGCATCTAGGTTTGGATTTGGAGGGAGTGCATCTGGGTCTGGCTCTGGAAGGAGGCATGAGGCATCTGGGTGTGTATCTTGAGGGAGGGTTGGGGCTCTGTGTGTGGATCTGGAGGGAGGGATGGGGCTCTGGGTGTGGATCTGGAGTGAAGGGTGGGATGGGGGCACCTGGGTGTAGATCTGGAGGGAGGGATGGGGCCTCTGTGTGTGGATCTGGGGGAGGGATGGGGCACCTGGGTGTGGATTTGGAGGAGGGATGGGGCATCAGGGTGTGGATCAGAAAGGAAGGATGGGGCATCTGGGTGTGGATCAAATTGGAGGGATGGAACATCTGGGTGTAGATTTAGAGGGAGGGATGGCCATCTGGGTGTGGATCTGGAGGGAGGGATGGGGCATCTAGGTATGGAACAAGAGGTAAGGATGGAGCACCTGTGTTTGGATCTGGAGGGAGGGATGGGGCATATGGGTGTGATTCTGGAGGTAGGGATGTGGTATCTTGTTGTGGATCTGGAGGAAATCATTTGACATTTGTGTTTGTATCTGAAGAGATTGATGGGGCATCTCTGTGTGGATCAGGAGGTAGGAATGTGGGCACCTGGGTGTTGATATTGCAGAGAGGGTTGGGACATCTAATTGTGGATCTGGTGGAAGGGATGGGGCATCTGGGTGTGGATTGGCAGGTAGGGATGGGGCATCTGGATCTGGCTCCGGCAGGAGGGATAGTGAACTTGGGTTTGAATTTGGAGGGATGGATGGGCATATGAGTGCCATCTGGATGGATGGAAGAGGACCCCTGGGTGTGGATCTGGAGGGAGGGATAGGGCATCTGAGTGAAGTCAGGAGATAGGGATAGGGGATCTGGGTGAGGATCCTAGGGATGGGTGGGGGTGGATTTGGACCAGGAGGTAGGGATGGGGCATCTGGGTGCGTTTCTGGAGGGCGGGTTGGGGGCATCTCGGTGTGGATCCGGAGGGAGGGCAGTAATATCTAGCTGTACTTCTGGAAGGTAAGAAGAAGGCACTTGGTTGTGGATCGAGAGGGAGGGATGGGCTCTGGGTGTGGTTCAGGAGAGAGGGGTAGGGGATCTGCATGTTGATATGTAGGGAGGCATGGGGCATCTGGGTGTGGGTCTGGAGGTAGGGATTGGACATCTGGGTGTGGATCAGAAGGGAGGGATGGGTCATATGGGTGTGGTTCTAAAGGGAGGGATGGGGCATCTGGGTGTGGATTGGCAGGGAGGGATGGGGCATCTGGATGTGGCTCTGGAAGGAAGGATTAGGCACTTGGGTTTGGATTTGGAGGGAGGGATGGGCATATGAGTGCCATCGGGATGGAGGCAAAAGGGAACCTGGGTGTATATCTGGAGGCAGGGATGGGGCACCTGGGTGAGTTCAGGAGGCAGGGATAGGGGATCTGGGTAAGGATCTTAGGGATGGGGGATCTGGGTGTGGATCTGGAGGTAGGGATAGGGCATCTGGGTGTGGATCTTCAGGGAGGATTGGGGCACCTGTGTGTGGATCTGAAGGGAGGGATGGGTCATCTGGGTTTAGTTCTGGAGGGAAGGAAGAAGGCACCTGGTTGTTAATTTAGAGGGAGCGATGCGCCTCTGGGCGTGGGCCAGGAGGGACAGCTGGGGGATCTGGGTGAGGATTTGAAGGGAGTGGTGGGGTCATCTGGGTGTGGATCTGGAGGTAGGGATGGGACATATGGGTCTTGATCAGAAGGGAGGGATGTGACATCTGGGTGAGGCTCTGGAGGGAGGGATAGGGTACTTGGATTTGTGGCTCTGGAGGGAGGAAGGGATGAGGCTCTGTGGGTGGATCAGGTGGGAGGGATGGCACATTTGTGTGCGGCTCTTGAGGGATGTATGGAGCACCTCTGTGTGGATCTGAAGGGAGGGTGTGGGGCATCTGGTTGTGAATCTGGAGGGATGGATGGGGACACCTTGGTTAGGATCTGGAGGTAGGAATGGGGACACTTGGGTGCTTAAATTGAAGATATAGATGGGGCACCTTGGTATGGATCTGGAGGGAGGGGTGGGGCATCTGGTTGTGGATCTGCAGGGAGGGATACTGGATCTGGGTGTGGCTCTGGAAGGAGGGTGGGGCATCTTGTTGTGGATCTGGAGGGATGCGTGGGGCACCTTGGTTTGGATATGGAGGTAGTAAAGGGGGACCTGGGTGTAGACATTGAAGAGAGGGATGGATACCTTGGTATGGATCGGGAGGGAGGAGTGGGGCATCTGGGTGTGGATCTGCAGGGGGGGATGGGACATCTGGGTTCACATCTGCTGGAAGGAGGGATGGGGCATCTGGTTGTCAAAGGTGGCATGAGGTATATGGTTGTGGCTCTGGATGGAGTGATAGGGCTTCTGGATGTGGCTCTAGAGGGATGTATGGGGCACTCAGGTTTGAATTTGGAAGGAGGGCTGGGGCATCTGTGTGCCAATCTGGAGGGAGGGACGAGGGTGCCTGGGTGTGGACCTAGAGGGAAGCATGAGACAACTGGGTGTGGATCTGGAGGGAGGGAAGGGGCATTTGGGTTTGGATTTGGAGGGAGCGATGGGTTGCTGTATTGTGCATGGAGTGAATGTGGGTGCATGATGATGCTGAGAGAATGTTGGAGTGCCTGAGAGAATGTTTGTTTGTGAATGCAGGAATGACTGGTGTGAAGGTTCTGGGGGTCAGCAGTTGGAGAAGCCCAGCCTGGGTGATGGGACCCAGTGGTTCACTGCATCATCTGCAATTTTAACTATAATAAAGTTCACATGTGGAACCTTGCAGATGTTTCCAAGGAACATGTTTTTCTACACTGGCGACGAGGATGAGATGGACTTGCAAGGCAAAGGAGAATCGTTCTAAGTGATAAATCTGCTGAGGGGGGTGCAGAGAAAGAAGAAAAGAACCATTGCCGCCAAACAAGTAAATCCCATCACCCAAGGCAATGAAGTGGGGAGACCTTTGAACCAGTGGCCTGGGGACGATAAAGAAGGGGCCAAAGGCAGAAGCAGAACATCCAGGCGTAGTGTGCACGTCCCAGGGGACTGGTCAGAAGAAAACCCAAGAGAAAGAGACAGGAGCCCCAAAAATATAGAAGTACTGTCCCAGCCCAGAAGGAGGAAAGTAGGAGGTCTTCTGAGAAGTGGTGGATAACCGAGGGAAACAACGAAGAGCAGCCATAATTCACCATTTCCAAGTTGTGTATTTAACGTGCACTGGACACGAGCGCAGAATCGGTGAAGAGATACATGTTAAAAGTTGAGTGGCAAGACGCAGTTTAGGGCTCAAAGCAGGGCCTCATATTTTTATTACAAGAAACCCATATTAGTATCAGTGAAGAGATTAAAATATGAGTATTTCCTCAGGGACTGTGCTGCCGCAGGCAGGCCCACTAGGACCGGAGCTGGCATGGACACGATGCAGTAACCCCAATCCGAGGAGGTACGCCAATGCGTGGGATGGCTGAGGGACTCACTGGTTGCCACTGCGATGGTTGCCGGAGGGAGCTCCGTGGTCCATGACAGCAGAAGATAAAATGATGATGTCAACGTTATGTCCTGCCGTATGGTGATTGTTCTGAATCCCTGCTATTCTTTAGCCTATGCGTGTGCCTCGTTGCGGTTCTGGAATGCAGAGTGCCCCGTTACAGTGTAAGCAAAGAGGGAGGCTTGATCTCTGAGTTAAGGGACCTCTGCTTGAGGAAAGCACCTTCTAATGTGTCGGTGCGAGATGATCCAAGTAGGAAGTGCAGAGGATCAAGGAAAAGAACCTTATGTTAAAGGGAATGTTATTCGTTGGTGACCAAACAAAAAAGCTGCAAGCCAACGAGGGACAATCGGTCCTAAGCGCAACAGTATGAGGCGCAGCCCGCGCCAGTTTAAGAAGAAGTTCTGCAAAGGCTGGACCGAAGCCGATCGGATTGAAGCGCAGTCCGCGCCGGGTACATGGAAGTGCCGTCCATACAACGGGCCGCTGCTTGTGAATTTCTTTTTTTACGGTTCGGAGCCAGCGATATGCTGTGCAGAAGTTTTTTTTGTGTCTTGATATGTTTTCACAGTTGCAGAAAGAAGGTCTAATCGTATGCTTACACATAACCAGTATCCTGTGCTTGTTACGTACAGTGGTCGGTGAAAATGTACTTGTTGAGTTAAACATATGCCCTATGCCAAATGAGTAGAATTGGGTGGCAATGTGGATGGCTGTTTTTAGATGCATATTAAATGTAACTTTTTGAGAGGAGCTTCAGGTTAGAGGTGCAAGGCCCCTATGGATATTAACCTTTTAACTGCCATGGGTTTTCCCCCCCAGTGCCAAGGCCTTTTTTGGTGATTTCAGTATTTCACCATGCAAAGCCTTCTAACATTTTCTCCTTCATTAACGCCTTAAATGTCAAGGACGAGCTATCTTGTCCTTGGCACTGGGGAGGTACTCCCATGGACGAGATACCTCGTCCTTAATGAATGTCATTGCTTTTAAAGGCAAGAGAAGTGCTTGAAGTGCTGTGTGTTGAAAACCAGAGAAAGTGGGATAGAATTAACCTGTTGAGGAATTTCAGGTGTAGAGCTGTTGCTCAGCATGGACTCTTATCAATTTATTTTAAAGAATAGAGAAAAGGAAAATGTTAATTGTCATGTGGGGTAAAGAGTATTTGACATGGACACATATTGAATGTTAAGCAGTTAGCTGTGTCTATTGCTGACACAGTTATCCAAAGAGGTTGTAGATGGGGGGAGGTGGGGTTATGCCTTCCGTGATGTGTTTATGTGAGTTTGAACATAGAGTGGGTCATGCCTGCTGGCAAATGAATGATGGGAATGGTGTGTTTCCCACTAGGGTAGATAAGGGGGGGGGTCATGCCTTTTGTCGTTGTTAGTGGATGGGAGTTCACATGTGGAACCTTGCAGATGTGTCCAAGGAGCATGCTTTTCTACATGGGGTATCTGGGTGTGGTTCTGGAAGGAGGCATGAGGCATCTGGGTGTGTATCGGGAGGGAAGGATGGGGCTTTGGGTGTGGGTCAGAAGGGAGAGATGGGGCATCTGAGTGTGGATTAAGAGGGAGGTGTGGGACATCTGGTTGTGGATCTGGAAGAGGGATGGAGCATCTGGCTGCGGATCTGGAAGTACGGATGGGGCACCTGGGTGTGGATATTGAAGTGAGGGATGGTGCACCTTGGTATTCATTTGGGTGGAGGGATGGGACATCTGGGTGTGGATCTGCAGGGATGTATGGGACATCCAGGTGTGGAAATGGAGGGAGTGATGGGGCATCTGGTGTGGATCTGGCAGGATGGATGGAACATCTGGGTTTGGATCTCCAGTGAGGGATGGGGCGTTTTGGAGTCGATCTTGTGGAAGGATGGGGCTCTGGTTGTGGATCAGGATGAAGGGGTGGGGCACCTTGGTGTGGGTCTGGATGGATGGGGCATCTGGGTGTGGATCTGGAGGGAGGGATTGGGTGTATGGGTGTGGCTCTGGTAGAAGGGATGGGTTCACTTGGGTTTGGATCGGGAGGGAGGGTTGAGGCATCTGGAAGGAAAGAAGAGTGCACCCGGGTGTGGCTCTGGGTGTGGATCTAGAGGGAGCAATGGGGCATCTGAGTGTGGATCTCGAGGGAGGCATGAGGCATCTAGGTGTGGATCTGGAGGGAGGTAAGAGGGCACCTTGGTATGGATCTAGAGGGAGTGATGGGGACACCTGGGTGTGGAATTGGAGGGAGGAATGTGGCATCTGGATATAGGTTGGAGGGAGGGATGGGGCACCGGGGTGGAGATCTGGAGGGAGGGATGAGGCATCTGAGTGTGGATCAGGAGGAAGGTATGCAGATCTGGGTGTAGATCTGGAGGGAGGAGTGGGGGGTGTCTCAATGAAAGAAGGTTGGGGCATGTGGGGTCTGGAAGGAGGGATTGGGGTGTGTGGGTCTGAGGAAGGGTGCACAATATGCACTCACTCTTAGCCATTGCCTAGTGATTTCTCACTCCTGATGAGTAAGAAATTGTGTTCTGTGTATCTGGTGGAAGGGCAGATGAGGACCCTGAAGCAGGGCAAATGTCACCATCTGGGTGTGGGTCAGGAGGGAGGAATGCAGCATTCCTTCCGCCAGTATGGGGTATGTATGTTGGTCTGGAGAGAGGGGTATGGTGACTGGGTGTGGATTTGTCAAGAAGGCAAATGGGCTTATCTGGATGTGGTTCTTGAGGGAGGGCGGATGGGACCCTCAAGGTGTGGATCTTGATAGAGGGATGCAGGAATTTATGTGCGGTTCTGGAGGGAGGGATGTGGCATCTGAAAGTTGGGGAAAGGACAACTGGGTATGGGTGTGAGGGGTGGGAGTTATCTGTGAACTCAGTGTGAGTCCAAAGGGAGGGACGGTGAGACTAGGTGTGTGTCTGGCGAGAGGGACGGGGTGTGGGTCGGAAGGATATGGCCATCTGCATGAGGTTTTGGAGGGAGGGTGGATATCCCTGTGGGAATGGGCCTGAAAGGAGGGATGAGGCATCTGGTTGTGGGTCTGGTGGTCTTAATACCTTGCCACCTCACTCTCCCCCTATAGCCTCCAATTTGTTCTTCCAAAATTCTCAGCATGTGCCAGTCTTAACTCACCTTCCCTCTTAGGCTTCACCCGTCATCCTCCTTTCTTCAAACACCCACAGATAGGTGTGTTTCTGTGCGTCTCTCCATGTGTGTGTCTGTGTACATAAGTATAGAGAGTGCAGAGAAAGCATGGTGAACCCCTCTCCACGCTGGACTTTGAATAAAAGTCTGAATTTCTTTGTTTAAATTTGGGCTCCTCTTGGATTGGCTGGGCTTCTTGGTGTTCACCTGGTATTAATTTTCCATCATGCAGCAGCCATCTCAAGTTTCACTTTCACTTTGTTGTTGCCACTAATGACTCTTTGGGGAAGATTCAGCACTTTAGTTTCCCCATGTGTGTGCTTCCCTTTGGGACTGCATGGGGAGCCTTGGTGGTAAAGATCTTTCTCTGCGGTTAAGTACTTAAAGGGGCAAAGTATGCCAAGCTCACAGACATTGAGGGCCCAACTGTGTTCATGAAACTTGACCATGACCCTTGGAAATATGCCAATCTTCCCTGGCATCTCGGGCAGGGTTTAGTTTTGGACCCAAGTTGGTTGCCAGTGTTCCTGGCTTTGAATTTTGTGTCTGCCTCAAGAGAGCTGTGTGCTTTCACTTGGTGTGTGGAACTGTAGGCTTGTCGCATTCTTCCCTTGGGGGTGCCATCCATGGTATCCCCAGTGTTATGCAGGAGACTTGGTCACAGAAACGAGAGTGACATTTAATGCCTGTCTAGGCACTTGCAGTTTGGGAATTTGTACCCTTTTTATACCATGATAATGGCAATTTGCTAAACTGAAGCTATTTCTTACATCGTATCTTTGTTACCCTGTGGTGTTAGTAGAGTGCTGTTATTCATTAGGTTAAGCACTACCTATTTTTTTTCTATGACTGTTTTACTTCTTTAACTAGGTGGCAAGTAGGAGCTGCAAGCGCACGATGCCCTCATGTCTATGGCAGCACCCGTTCTAAGCTTCTTTTATTCTTTGTGCACAGATGGGGTGTAGTGTGATAAGTTACAATTGAAATCACAGACTAGATGACATTTTGGGTAAAGTGGGTCTTTATCTGAACATGAAAAGCATAAGCTGTCCCTATATTTCCCTGCCCTGCTCTTAAAGAACGGAAAATAGCCTCAAAGAGTGCTTGTCAGGATGTCTGCCAAATTAATCAACGTAAGCCATGCAGAAACCTATTCTAGCCTGATTCCTGTTACTACCACAGTAATCGCAAAGGAAGCAAAATGTAACAAAAGATACAAGAAGGGCCTTGGCAGAAACAATAGAATGGTGGCCGGTTTCTGACCCCATCGTGTTGTCACTTTGCCAGAAATGGGCTTCCTCAGACATACCCCCTGGCACAGTCAACACCTCTTCTGCAGCTATCTTTCCATTCAGTGCTGCACCCCACAGAATACAGTTGAGTCCCACAATAAATTTGATCCAAATGTAGAAATAGATCCTCCACCTTTTACTTCTCATGCCTTCTGGGCATCTTATCTAGCCCTTGTCCTCATCCCAACTATGCACCTGACTTTCTACCATACTCCTCCCTTGCTTCTCTGACAGGAAAAGGCCATTCAACCAATAAGCAATGGCTGAAGGTGCTATACAAATGCAAGATAACATAACGTATTACTGCTGTATAATGGTTTTATACATCCACTAATAAAACAGGAAATCATATGTTCTTGTGGTTGGTGTGTGCAGGGTTTACATGTCACAAGTTTAGAAAGGCAAACTGTGACCGGAGGGTGAGCATGTCTGAGCCAAGAAGCAATTGGAGCAAAGGCCAAGTGAAAAGCATGCTGGGATGCTATAAACATATGTGCAACTCTGAGTAAACTAAAGAAATGAAGTCTAGTACTGTAATCCTGAAAATATGTTTTGTTTATTCAAGAATTTGGACATTAGACCCTAACCTTGGGAATGGGGGGATTGATTGCGGTCCATAAATCCTTTTTCAGAAGAGCTCCTTTTCATATATTTCATTACTGTTGGGTCCTTTTCAGGTTCAAGACCTTAGGTCAAATATGAGTTATCACCATACCCTAACGTGTCTAGGACAAACCAGTATGGAAAAGAAAGGGGTGTGAAGGGCACCCAGAGCTCCATCCCTGGGAAGGTCTTGGAGCAAGTAAAGTATGCAGGAGTTTAGACATTTCCCCACTAGTTGTTATATTAAATGTCATTATTGTGATATTGGTTGCTTGTACTCAACCTTACACTAAAATTAGAAAAGAAAACAACAAAAAATGATATTGTTGTCATACATAACAAATACAACAAAATGATAAAGGTAAAAAACTATACAATAGAATACAATTCCAATTCAATAAGAAAATACCCTAAACTAGTTTGATTTGACACACTTAGGCAAAATAACATTATAAACAATGAAGAACAATAAAATCACAAACATACTTGAGGTCATTCATCACCTAATGCGTACCAAACATGCATGGTGAAGGATTTTTATAACGGAAATATGCATAGCAGATTCCTCACATTGGGATATATGAATAAAAAAGTCTCCTAAGTCCAAGTAGACAGGATTATGCACAAAATGTCTGAACAACAGCAATCTTTGGGTTTGTAAGAAAGGGCAATCCACCAGGGTGTGCTCTCTTATCTGTATCGCAGCCTCGTTCTTACATAGAGCACAGCCTTTTGGATATTCCTCAGATGAAGATCTAACTAGTCAAATTTCCACAGTGTGCAGCAAATTTAGCCTGTATCTTAACAAATTAAGCCTCCAATATCCATTGGGAAATGTTTTAAGGTATCTAGGGAATTACCCCTATAGGAGGCTTATGGTAAACTGACAGGCTTTTACAAAGCTTGAATGATCTCATCCTTGCAATGGTCACCATCTAGTCTTGTCTAAGTAACATTTTCTTGACCCCATTAGGATTACTAACTAGGTCACTGGGAGATAGTTCCAAACTATCGAACACCACCTCAGCACTTTTTCAAAGATAGGTTAAAGATTGTAGCGTAGATCGCTTCATAGCATCTGCAAGTGCCTCTTATATCATATAGGAATCCCTTCAAAGGAACCAACAATTTTGTGTAGAAAGGCAAAATCTCCCAATCCAGATGACAACCCAACATTGTTAATCCCAATTCAAATCTCAGTGCAGGGATAGGCAAACAATCTGGTAAGCCTAAGGCTTGTTTCCACACACTAGACTCCCCTTTATTTCCCACTAGTATGATCTTCCCTTCCTTACCATAGGTACGGTTTGCTTAAATTTGAGTATGGTAACTACCACATGCTAAACTATGAGTGTTGAGGGCTTCTAGTGACAGGGTTAGTCCGGCTGCTACATGATGTGCCTCCCCTAAAATATACCAGGCAGATCCCACAAATCTGTTACTCCCACCATGACACGGTCTATTATCCCCGATGTTATGGTTGACCCTTCCTTCAAAGAGTAGAGGGAAAAGGTGCTTGGGGGGGCAAATAGGAACTCCAGGACAGCAAACAGAGTTCTATGGGGCTAGGAAGTGAAACCAAAACAATGCCCAGTGACTTGGCACCAAAGCCCAGCCAGACCGGCTCACAGTTTTCTCAGACATGCGATACCTTAGCCCTGAAGGCAGTCCCAGATTATGACAACCATGGGATTCCTACTGCCAGAAAGAACTACAGGCGGAAGGACAGGTCGATGCACCAGAACAACAAACAAGGGACAGTCAAATGAAGATTGTTTGCCAACCCACAGTTTTCTCTAACCTTAGAGAAATGACACTACTCGCTTACCTGAAAGGTTTCAAGCGGGAACCCATTCCAGGACTGCACATCCCAATGCTTGTCACATGACATGGTGCCTGCCAGAAATGGGTCATAACAGAATGACCCAGTGCCTCTGCTTTGTTTGTTTGTTTGTTTATTTCTTTATTTATACTGCACACTGAGGTCACTGAGGAAAGCTAAGAGGACCCAGGGCATGGCATAAAGACAACGAAATTGGCTGCCTGAAAGGGACCCAGAATGAGGGTGGGAGAAATATTCAGCCCATTTCAACTGGCATATGAAACCCTAAGTCTGGGAAGAGACCTTTTGTGAATTCTCAGACTGTGGGTACCTGCTACCCTGACCTCCCAGGAGGAACAATCCAATTCTGTTACAATAGAATAGGTATAGACTTTTAAGAATAGTTCATGAACTATTTGGTTTGTGCCACAGCATTTGAGTTTAGGTTATTAGTTTACATAGACCACAAGGCTACTCACTTATAATTGATACTTTTCTGTTTTCTATTCAACCCTTTGAGGCTTTCTTTATTAGAAGAAGGGTGTCCCTGGAAGGGGGAGGATTTATTAAAATTGGTTTGGACTTTTATGTTTTAACACAAGAGGACCACCGGGAGTGCTGGGAGATCACAATTCAGTGTATCCTGTCATGATAAAGCATTATTTAAAGTCGCTCCTTAGTTGTAGAGTTTTCCCCAGAACATGTTAGGCATTTATCAAACCCTAACCGATTTGTAATTTAAATAAATAATCATGCTGGCCTGCTCTACAGTACTATACAAACATATTGGGGAGTTAGGCAAGGTTGCATTCTCGCACCTTGCCTATGTAATCTCTATATGGCCATTATTGGCAACCGCTTCAAAACTGCAACATATGTGTCCCCCAAATTGTGTAATTCGAGACCGTACTGGCTATCGTACGCCAACGATTTTCTTTTATTTGATTTTGCCCCATTAGTTTTGCAACATTTTCTGGATGCCTTTTCCTCGTTTACTGAGAAACACTATTTAAAGATGAACCTGACAAAAACAAAAGTGCTTCAGTGTACCAAGGGGAAGAGAGAGACTAAGTTCTGCTGGCATATTGAGAATGAAGCCTTTGGGAAGGTGAGCTCTTTAGTGTATCTGGGTTTTATGGTTACTTCTAAACCTAGTATAGGAAGGCACCACACCTGGGTCGATGAACAAGCCGTGACCATGGCAAATCAGTTGCAAAGAATTGATTCTAAATTTGTTAAATATTCACTTAAACCTTCTGTCCGATATTACATGAGGAACATTGTACCTAAATGATTACATGGGATGGAGTGCTATACCTTGAAGCATTGATTTGGAGGCAGACATTGAGAGTGCCTTCCTCTGTCCCTGTGGATGCAAACCACTTTGATTTAGGGATTGTTTGACTGAAGGTAAGAGCATCTTGACAGATTTTGTCCTTTCTCCCTAAAAGTGTATGCCCCAACGTGGATTCCCTTTTTGGTGATTTGAAAGTGCTTTTGGAAGAAAGGGGATACATTTGGATTGAGGACACATATCATTTTGCAGGAATCTTTTGGCTGAGATTGGTAGTTGAATTGAAGAATTAGCTGATCGACAAAACACAGCTAAACAATCTCTTTATGGGTATGAGTGGATTTTTACCACTGAGAATATGCATCTGTATACCTCATCACAGCATTTGGGGGAGACCACAAAAAAATATCTGTTGTTCTGGCCCACTTTCTCTCACTTTACCCTGATAAGAGTACTCAATCTCTTTTTTTTGCATTTCCGCTGGGGTTAAGGTTAACTAAGCAGACTTTGGTAAGATACAGAATATTTTCTGAGGACCAAGCCCCTTCTCACTTTTGCAGGAGGAGTGGTGACACTGAGACCCTCAAATATTCACATTATTATGTCAATCTGTTCAGGGTATAAATTATAACCACTTTAGGAAGATCCTTGAAAGTTACCCATCGAGGCAGGCTGATCTAATATGGGGTGTTTGTTTAGAGGGCCGTACTACTTCTGTAATAATTGCTGTTGCAGATTTTATTAAGGCTTTAAATCTGCTTATCACTGTGAACTGAATAATTAGACACAACACTGTGTTGATACTTTTATTTCTTTTATTGTTGTATTTTTGAAATTTTAGGACACATGAATTTTAGAATATGCAAACTGAGACTTATTATGAATTTGTATTTTCTGTTTTCCTTTAAAGTGTATTTTCTTTTGTGTGTTGGTTTTATAATGCTTACTGTTTTTATTCTGTAATCAAATATTAAAGGTTATTTATTAACCAAGAACAAAGAAAAACAAGAAAACAAATAAAGATACCATTTGAAACACCTTTTCAGAGTAATATGTATCATTGCCTTAAGCTCCTCATAGTAGGCTGACTTGTTCTCTTCATACAACACCCTACCCCTGTAGGGTTCAACATAAGGATATGGAGAGTGTGAATAGGCCAGTAGGTTGGCATTGACAAGATGGGATGGAACCCCTCTCAGCCAGGGGGAGGGAGGCTTATCAGGGAAAAAGCCAGAGCCAGTCCTACCTCTGAGGTGGACGTTGGCAGGTGAGGGGGTACCAGTCCCCACCCCAATGGCAGTGTGATGTATTGCAGTACACAGTTGTCTCACAACATCCTCCTTTACAGAATGCTCCAGAGTTTGTTTTCTATCTTCCACAGAGCACTATGAACTCTCTATGTGAAGATGATTTCATATTCAACATTGATAATTTGCATAATGCTTGCAACAAAATCGCCCCAATGAAAAATTGGACCAAAAAAAAGAAAATAAATAAATGGGTCTCTAATTCCCTTCATGCCCGTAAAACTGATTATCAGAAAAAGAGAAACAATGGCAAAAAACAAAGAATAAGTTTGTCGTCTCACTGCTATAAAAGCCAATTTTTTCTGCCAAATCTAGTTTTCTATGCGACTATATTAAGTAGGCTCTGAAAAAACCCAAAGAATTGTTTGAGCTTATAAAGAAATGCTGTAATCATCAATGCACATCCTCTAAGTTGCCACCCACCCTACAACTGGCCAACGAGTTCAACAAATTCTTCCGGGATAAAGTTAGTTTGATTAGAGACAATATTGCTAACTTACCAGCATGCCGTAAGTGCCTCCTTTCTGACCAAACCATATTGGGTACTCAGCCAAAGGAGAGCTTTGCGTTCCCGCCAGTATCTGCCAAGGTTACTCTTTCAAAACTCGCCTCACTGAAACCTACCAACTTTAACTATGACTGTCTCCCAGCCTGCCTTGCACATGGCCAGGCTAGCACGAACAATTAATGTATTTCTTGCATTGTTAACATGTCCATCAATCAAGGGATTGTTCCCCAGGAGCTGGAAGCTTCTATCCTAACACCTCTACCCAAAAACATTCTTTGAACCACCATGTGTTG